>NC_137603.1:54360001-54662501 GCF_963280865.1 Gymnoscopelus braueri
ATGAGCTTGTAGATCCGCTATTTTTGAGAAATCGTGGATTTTTTTTGCAAATCTTTGAATATATATGTACAGTATATAAATGTATTTGACTCAAATATTTGGGGGGGGGGGGGGGTCCGCAGACAAATACATCATTGTGGAGGTCCTTGACATGAAAAGGTTTGAGAACCACTGATATTATAGCGACATAAGTTTAAAAAAAAAAAAAAAACTGTTAGGATTTAGAAGACATTTGTAGAATCCCCAGAAGCAAAGATTTGAGTTAAAATGTTTTTAACGATTTCACGATACATGAGCTTGTAAATCTGCTATTTTTGAATAGCCAAAGAAATACAAAGAAATGACACACAGATGCGTTCCAGGTATTAATGGGTTAAGCTGAGCTATCACAGATGCCAAATATTCGCCAGCATGTAGATGAAAACCCAAAGCAACTGCTTGGGAAGCAGGAGCTTGCGGTAGCGCAATGAAAGAAATAACTGCTATATAACTGCTATAACTGCTAGATCGCATTGGTTTATTCCTTTGCCCCCGCAGCCATAGAAAATAACAGAGATTATGGTCATGTACAGTACAAGGATGTAATTCCATTATCAGCATGCTGACAAAATGACCCAAGAAACTTTCTGCCCTCCTCCACATATTAATATTACTGTGTAATGGCATCCACGGCAATACACAGGGATTGGCACCCGTTACATTTTTCCACCTAAGAAGTTATGTCTCCCTCCACCGGGCAAAGACAAAGACGTGAAATGAATGGGATTTCTGCGCCGGCATTGTCTCTTAAGACTTTTGGGGATCAATCCCATTTGTGGAGAAAATGAAGGACCACCGTAAGCCTTCCTCGTGGTACAATGTGTGATGAGTGATAAGGGGGGGGGGGGAGAAGCAGTGTGCGGCGGTGACAATGCCACGAGGCATGGGAGCAGAAACCCCACATTCTCCCTTCACTTTTTAACCCATTCAGACCGGGAACGCATTTGTGTCACTTTTAAGATTTCTTTGGGCTACACAGTAAATAGCAGATCTACAAGCTCGTTAGTGCCACGCTACGAGCTTGTAGATCTGCTATTTTGAAAAATATTGAAAATTTGCGCAAATCTTTGAATATATATGTATTTTTAAGGCAAACATTTCTAACTCAAATCTTTGCTTCTGGGGGATTCTACAAATGTCTTCTAAATCCTACAGTTTTTTGAAAAATGTATGTTTCTATATCAGTGGTTCTCAAACTTTTTCATGTCAAGGACCCCCAAAATTATATGTATTTGACTGCCGACCCCATCTCAAAATATGTTGTTCCAGGGACCCCCATGAAGCAAAGATTTGAGTTAAAAAATGTTTGCTTTAAAAATATATATATTCAAAGATTTGCACAAATGTTCCAAGATAAAAAATAAAAAATAGCAGATCTATAAGCTCATATGAGCTTGTATATCCGCTATTTTTGAATAGCCAAAGAAATCTAAAAATGACACAGATTCTCTCCCGGTCTAAGTGGGTTAATAGAGTCCCCGCACAATCAGAGACATGAGCCATGCAAATGGTGTTAAAGAGGAATAATGTTTGAGCATCAAATCTAATCCGCCAGCAAAGTCGTGAGAACAGTCAGGAATGTAATTGTGTCATGGTTCCCGTTTCTTCCAGATGTAGAAAGCTTAACTGACCATGAAATGAAAATTCTTTAGGCAAAAAAAAAAGCCTGCTGGGGCTCACTTATACTGTATGTGGTGGAGGATATTTTAAAAGCTGCAATTATTTTTACATGCCAGCAGTTTGGAAAGCAGGGGAAAAAGCCGTAAAAAAAATAATGTTTACAGCCCCTGTCCCATATGGAATGTAAATAAATATCTGTAGCATCGGTTGCAATTCGACTAATGTGTGTTTGGGGGGGAGGGGCTAAAAAGCCATTTCATGTATTCATACAGTTAGAATGATCACGGCTCCCTCGACACAATGTAATACCTTTTGACGTGGTTCACAAAGCAAATGCAGCATCAATACGGCCATCATCTGTGTGCTCATGCCTACTATATAGTGTGCTTTCATTCCTGTTCCCCCTAAATGAATCTTCCATTCCTGTAATAGGGGCTGGAAGACAACTAGTCAGCCAGTGACATTTCCATTTTTTCCTCCTCAATGCTCCTACGACTGTGGCATTTGAGAACCCCCCCCCCCCCCTCCCAGACAACAATCTTAAAATCTATAGCACACAGCATTATCAGCATAAAGACAGCCATTAACTGTGTGCAGTGTTCTCTGGGCTTGACCATCCGTATCAATGGACACCAGGACAGTGTGTGCCAGTTCTCATTAAAGAAACAACAGGCTTCCTATGTAGGTCTGCAACTGTCCATTATTTTCTTATTGATTATTCCATCGATTACTTTTTCTAAATTAATCGAATAATATTGAATTGGCTGGATTGACACAAAAAAAACGAATGGAATAGATTTAAAAAAAAAAATTGATTAAACAAATTAATCTGATTAATTAATTAATTTAGGCATTTAGCAGACGCTCTTAATCCAGAGTGATTTACAGTAATCAAAAACACGAGGTAATACGTCAAATGCAAAGAAATAATAATCTAGGATCATAGGTAAACCAAGAACCTATCATCAGTCTAAACAGTAGAATATCCCCAAAAAATCAATAATCTGTACATTGAAACTATGCACACTATAGGATGCCAGGTCTACAAATGACCTGGCATCTGTCTACACATAACATGCTATCTAAATTACATTTTTAGCCTTTGCATAAGCCTGCAAGGTTGTCGAGGCTAGGGCAAGTGCTGCGGGCTAAGGTGGAGTCTTCACAACTTAAACTCTATTTTAACACTTCGGCGTACAATCGTGGTCATGTAAAAAAAAAGAAACAGAAATAGCTGATTTACAAAATCAAAATGCCTCGCATCATCATGGTGCATTGTGAGCTTGTAGATCTTCTATGTTATGCAATTCTTTGAAATTATATTCAGTCCCGTCTAAACCACTGTGTTTTCCATGCATACAGAAAAAGCTGAACTCCGAACTCCTAAAACCAAAGCAAAGTGAATATTCAGAACATTCAGGATTCAGAACAGCATCAGATAAAAGGTTGTGAAGACCTCATGTGACATTGGGACAGAATCCTGCATCAGCATTTACAGTATAGTGGTGGGTGGGAGGCCTCTGGAAGCAACATGAATTATATATGAGCCCCTGGAAACACAGTGGCCAGTGTTGCCCGATTTTGCGAGAGAAACAAGCAACCAGGGTCTATGAAAACAAGCCCAAAAGAAGCGACGATGTCATCATGAGCACTTTTTAAACCTATCGGCTATTTGAAAATAGCCGATCTATGAAAAAGCTTACAGCTTGTAGATCTGCTATTTTCAAAATAAATCCTAGGGGGAAATATTTGGAATATTTTTTAAAACATTTTAACAACGCCAAACATGTATGGGCGGGGGTCCGGGCACAAAATATTTTCAGATGGTCGGGTCCGCGGAAAAATACACATTAATTTGTAATAAATTACGTGGTATCGGAATGGCATAGACGATACCAATACCGATACTAGCATTTTAAGCAGTATCGGCAGCTTTTCCGATACTGGTATTGGTATCGGAAACAACTCTACTTATAATAAGCAGACATGGCAACACTCACTGACAGTGGCACTTTTGAGTCCCATTTTCACTGTCCTTCTGTGGGGGGGTGGGGGGGGGGTGGACTTTGTACTCTTAACACCTGTGATCTGTTCACATCTGCTCACCTTACAGAGGATCATTCAGTCAGTTCGGTGCTTTAAAAAAAGTAAAGAATCCTCACACAGTAAAGTAACATAATATCATGACATCTCCTCAATGTGATCACATGCCTCCTGTGTTGTAAACAGGGCCAGATGCTCTGCCAGATGCATTGACAACAGGAGGCCAACCCAAAAACTGTGAAGGTGACACCACGATGCGTCGGGAAACTCTATGTAGTTTTTTTCTGATACAACTTCACATTGTAACGTCCTCCTCCTCAACAACACCTCTTCTCTCTCTCTCTTGCGCGCACACACACACACACACACACACACACACACACACACACACACACACACACACACACACACACACACACACACACACACACACACACACACACACACACACACACACACACACACACACACACACACACACACACACACACACACAGCAACCCCAGTCTCGTGTAAGGCTATAATACATCAACACGGGGGCAACAACAATGCTAGCGGATGATTGGCCGCTGATGGACGGGCGGGCAGTCAGCTAACCGCCAACGTCCGCCACGCAGACAAACGAGGGTGGCAGAGAGAGCAACATCTGGTGCTGCAAAAATAAGAGACGTTCCCTTTCCCCTAAAGTGCTGATGGAGTATTATGTTGTGCAGATGGCACACTCACCACAGGTAAGCCATTGTTGATGGGCAGGCGCTCCTGGTCCATCATGTTCCGCGAGATGGTGATGGAGGGGAGCTCCAGGCTCTGCGGGGGGAACTGAGGGGTTAGGGGTCCTCTGTGCGGGTGCTGCTGGCCCCCCGGCAGCTCCGGGACGCCGCCCGGGAAGGGTGAGTCCACGTCGGACAGCCCGCCGAGCCCGGACTCGATCTCCGGCGGAGGCGTGATGGGCGGAATCTCGAACTCCTCGTCTCCCAAGCTGGGCGTGTGGAATGTCTGTTAAGGAGAAGAAGCATACGAATACAAACGTTTTAATGAAAGGCCGTAAGTCCTATCTTGAAAAGTGGCAGGATGTCCTTGTAGGGCAGTGGTTCTCAAACTTTTTCATGTCAAGGACCCCCAAAAAGATATGTATTTGGCCACGGACCCCCATCTCAAAATATTTTGTTCCAGGGACCCCCAGAAGCAAAGATTTTAGTTACAAATGTTCGCTTTAAAAAATATATATTCAAAGATTTGCACAAATGTTCACGATTTTTCAAAAATAGCAGATCTACAAGCTCATAGCGCGGCACTCGGTGCCGCGCTATGAGCTTGTATATCTGCTATTTTTTAATAGCCAATGAGAATAAAAGGTTAAAGTGGTTAAAAATATTGTGATGCTATATTAACACATTTTGCTGGGGACCCCCCGGAACCCCCCCAAGGACCCCTGGGGGTCCCCGGACCCTAATTTGAGAACCAATGTTGTAGGGGACTAACAACTTTGTTTAAGGAGAGAGTCTTTTAGCTTGAGTGGCGACACACTTGTCTATAAGTGCACAGAGATGTAACATTTCCTAGATCTATTAAAAGGTCCACTTTGAGCAAAGAGGGAGAACAAACGGCGAGTGAAAATGGATCACACACACACACACACACACACACACACACACACACACACACACACACACACACACACACACACACACACACACACACACACACACACACACACACACACACACACACACACACACACACACACACACACACACAGCATGGTAGAGAGAGGACACATGATAAAAGCATTTAATCTTGGGGATGAGAGATGTTGGGTTGAAGTGCAGGGAAAATACATGTCAGAGGAATACGGGTTATTCAGAAATATTTTCAGATATTATTACACTTGGCCAGAAGTGTTCCTTTGTGTTCCCCACGCCTGCACCCGTAAATCTGCTCATCAAACAGTCTAATCCTTCTGCCTCCAGAATTACAGCTTTCGGTCACACTTAATTTACTTATTTGCCTCTTGGAGATGACGGGACTGTTCTGGAACCCGACCGATGCCAGATTTCTGGGTCTGATGCCCATCCCGATTTTGGTGAGGCCCTAGACCACCGATTGCCAATGTTTCTTTTTTAATTTTTTTTGGTCAACGAGTGCTAAATAAATTCTAATCAATTTGAAAAACGCATATTTTCTATTTGAGTGAATTTAACTATATATAATTAACTATTTTGTAATTATATATTTTTTTTTTACATTTTCACCTATGATGACATGCCCAGAACTCCAGGTTGAAATTGCTTAATGTCCGCTTTGCCTTATTCAAACAGCCATTGCATGAAAACCATTGGTTTGCAGGACAATAAAAGGGACTGATGAATGCCTTCTTCCACTTCCCCTTCTTGCACAACTGAGCCTCATTTTTGACTGGGATCTTCACTAGCAGAGATAATCCCTCATCACTTATTGTGATGAGGGATGGCAACCGTTAGGTTGCAACACAATGGCAACCTCACGTAACCAAGTAAGCCACATGGCTTTGAGCAGACATCTATTTTACAGTACCATGAACACATTGGCTGTATACTGTACCATGGCACCCTGGCAGTGATAGTAGTACCAGTGGTGGAAAAAGTACTCACATTTTTTACTTAAGTAAAAGTATCAATACTGCCATGAAGAATATACTTTACAAGTAAAAGTCCAGAATTCTAAATTTACTTGAGTCGAAGTACAACATTATTGGTATCAAAATGTACCAAAAGTAGAAAGTACTCAATATGCAGAATGTCCCATTTCACAAGTTCATATAAAATGTATAAAGATCTTTTGAAAATAGCCGATCTACAAGCTCACAATGCGTCGCATCGCAACGCATTGTGAGCTTGTAGATCGGCTATTTTCAAATGGCCAAAATGTGTGTTTTGTAATACTAATCCAAATCTACAAAGTAACTAGTAAGTTTTCAAATAAATGTAGTGGAGTAAAAGTACAATATTTGGATCCGAGATGTATTGGAGTAGAAGTAAAAGTAAAGTACAAATACCTCAACATTTAACTTAAGTACAGTACATGTACTTAGTTACTTTCCACCACTGCCTGGCAGTGATAGTACCATACAGTAGCACTCCATGATGCAGGCCCTTGTCCCATGCTTCTGTGCCAATATATGGAGCTGACTGATTTGTTTACGCCTGATGCCATGACGACACATTGAGGTTAGACAACACACTCCATATTTGGGCGTAGCTGCATTTGGAACTCCTTATATGGTTATGGCTGAGTCATAGCGACATAGCCAGCCAGTCCTCCCATTAGCCAATTTTAATATAGGATAAAATAGGGCTTAAACGACCAGCATACGGCTTGAATATCCCAATATCCCAAATAGTAGAAGATATCATGTCTTACTGTATCATGATATCAATATATTATTATATTACCGATATATTGGCCAGCCCTGCCATGAGCCCAGAGTGTGGGGCTTGAACCCGTGACCTACTGTATGACAATCCCATTTCTTTATTCCATTTTCAAGCCAGGCAGCTCTTGTTCTTTCGTTCTGTCTCTTTCGTTCTTGCCTCCTCAGAAATGAAACCACAGGCAGACAGTGGAGGGAATATGCAGACACAGCTCTTGATTAGAGAGTGTTAATGTTCCCCGTGCTTGCTTTAGCACACAGACACTTGAAACTAATTCATTGCCTACTCAGGGCAGCTGTCTTGACAGGCATTGATGAATTCCAGTGGCAGCAGAGGTAGCTAATAGAGTTCTCATTCCCCTTTCTCGCTCTCGCTGGCTGCTCCATAACCTGCTGCTGTTTCACTTTTCCCATGCTCGTTTCACAGCTGTTCAAGGTTTTCTTTTTTTCCCCCTTCTTTCTGAGCGACCTAAAAGTCAAACAGGATCAGAGCAGCTCACTTCTTCTGGCTTATAGAGAATAGTATATCATATTGTTGCTGTCGGGAAAGAAACCTCCTATATCCATATTCTAACATTTGTGCTTTTTCGTAATTGAACGGCCTACTTGATCATACTACAGCTCAGGCCCGGCATCACAGGGGGGGTGTGAGGGGGCGACGCCCCCCTCAACCGGACCATCTTGCCCCCTAAGTCAAATCTGCCAGTTAAAAAAAAAAACCTTCTGGTACTTTTTAATTAATAGCGTTGTGACTTCAAGCATTCCTCAGCGTGTTAAGAAAGTGGTCAGTGGTGTTGTGTGTACCAGGAGGAACTGATAGACAGACAGACAGACATGACAAGGACTTAATTTGGTCTGTGAAAATAAGATAAAAAATCGAGCACGCGATCTAGCATCAAGAGCTTGTGACTAAATAATAACATCCACAGATTATTTGTTTTCCATTTCTTTAACAGTTTTGGACATACAAGGTTTCTGCCTGACACCCACAACGTGCAACTTTATTTGACAGTAACAGATTGATTTAGCATCGGGTCTGTTACTGTCATGTTATCCTGGAGTTCAGTGGAAAACGTCTGGACCTTTGTCCACCTTCATGCCAGCTGAGAGCTAACTAATCAAACCATAAGTGTCTATAACATAAATAAAAGGGACTGTCTCGAGTCAGCGCTGAGTGTTTCCAGACAGTAACACATGGAAGTGATCAGGGAGAAGAACGCTATCACAGACTGTGTCCTTCAGTCTCACCCCGTCTGTGTTCAGAGTGGTGTGCAGCAAAAACCCTGAACGCTGATGCTTAACAAATGCTTAACTCTGAGGGAGTCTGAAAAAACTGACATCCATTTTTACACTCAAGAGCAATGGTTCTCAACCAGTGGTCTGAGGACCAGGGGTTCCAGGTGGTCCCCAGCTAAATGATGGAGAGTTGGTAACCAAATGGACCCTTATAGATCTTTAACTCTTGAGAGTAAAATTATTGTTAAACATCTGCATTACTTAATTAAAGAATAGTTATTTTGATCAATGTTTGCCTGTTATCTCTCCTATGGTACCAACATCAATACAGCATGGAATTGTGGACAAAATCTTATCCAACAATGACAAAATATTCTAAGTTTTGGGTCTAAGAGGCTAAGTCTCATCAAATGGTGGTCGGTGGCTCAAATGCCGAATAAATAATGGACCTTAATATGAAAAGGATTGAAAACCACGGCTCTAGAGTAGTGTAGCGTTACCGAGCAGTGGTGAGGGACCCATTTTTGGGATTACATTAGCATTGCCCTGTTGAAAAGGTGACATGTACCTCAGTGAAGAGTTCCACAAAACTGTCCATGGTATCTAACCATGTGTCCGGTTTCCTTGAGCACCAACCTCCTATCTGTTCTATCTGTTCCCTAAAATGCAATGATCAGCCTGAATGCAAAGATATGACCAAGAAAGCTTAAAGACTCACACTATTGAGGGGCTGAAATCCTATTGTTTTTGTGCTTATTTTTCTCCTTCTCTCGTTGTGCAAATTCACATGAGATGGTGAATGGTAGAAAAAATGATGATTGGAAGTTATGTGCATTACTTGCAGAACAGATGATCCCAACTGGCCTGATGGGAGCGCTATAATTAAAAGGTCACGTTTTTTTTATTTTGAAAAGTCAACTCCTACGTCGTGAGTCTTATTTACCGTAAACAAAAGCTGCTACAGACATTCATCCATCCTCATGCTACAAATGTGCCTCATGAACTACAAAGGCAGTCAGAGTAAATTTCCCGCCCTTTAGAAAAAAACACTCGTTATTGGTCCTAGCTTATCAAAAGTCAAAACTGTACATCTCATTTCGTTTTGAAGATATTGACCAGCATGTACTGACATAGTCAACAACCATTGGGCAAAGAAATGGATGGATGGATTCCAAATGGTTCCTCCAACCACTACAAAAACTCACATGATGTTTCGCAACACTGTTGAACCATGTGTGTCAAATGATTTTGAAATTGCCCAAAAGGGGCGGCATCAGTTCCAAACAGTGGCTCCCAAACCTTTTAGCTCACGACCCAAAAGTGAAATGTTTCACTATTTTCTCTACATGTACTTCTTACAAGTAAGTAGTAATTAATAATGATAATAATTAATACATTATGTTTTAATGGAATTCTTTTGAAAAACACATTAGTATGAAAAATTATGAATTTTGGGGATTTGTTTTTAATCTTTTGAAATGGTAATAAAAAACTAAATGTAGGAAACAAAAAATAGAGGTGTATTCACTCGTGACCCATAAAAATGTATCCGCCATTAATGTTGGGAAACAGTGGTTCCAAACATGGGCCTGGTGCAAATTTGTTAGTTCAATAATAGTTTGTCGACACATCACAATTCTAGGTGGATATGTCGATAACATGTCCCCAAAAATGTATGGGCTGACGGCATTGCCGAAAAAAGGGACGTGGCCCGGCACAGATCTGGCCATAAATTAATGAGCGTCTTGTCTGATCATCATAATACCGCTCGCAACTTCTCAACTTCCAACAGGCCGACTTTTTCGGGACTGCAGCCCCAATTCTGGAGGAAGAATGAATGATGTGTAGCAAAAAAAAAACCTGTTTGTTCAGCCATGTTTATGGCCCTCAAAAGGATGGTTTTGAGGAGGGAAATCCATCACTTCCATTACCCGGCTTTCTCATATGGATACTATTTGCTGATGTAAGTAGGTTTTTCTTGTGGTATCACATTGTGTAAGTTTAAATCGAGGACAGGATTATATAGGCCAGTTGGACCCTATAGACTGGTGCATTGTGTCCTGAATTACTGAGCACCGACCAGGGGAGATTTGAAACAACCTTCAGGGAGGAAGGTGAGCCGAGGTGGACGAGGTTTTTATAGGAAAAACCCAGAGCAAACATGGCTGACCTTTAACCCATTCAAACCGGGAAAGCGTCCGTGTCATTTTATACTTTTGGCTATTCAAAAATAGCAGATCTACAAGCTCGCTTGTAGATCGACGCCGGGTCGGCGGCCAAACACATAATTCTCAGAGTTAATTGAACTCTGAGAATATACAAATGAACCCAAATGTACCTGTAAGGGTCCACCTGGTTCCATTTGAACACTCTCAAGAGTTACAAACCCGTATTAAAGGGTAGCCTGGCATGGCCAGGCTAATATCACTGCGTAGAGATTAGTCTGGAATCTATGTGTGGAACCTGCATTTCCAAGGGGCGAATAAAAAAAATTCACCTCTGGTGAAAAAAAACGCCCCATATTTGCATACAGGGCCCTGATTGGTCCCTTGAAATCCAATCACAACTGAGCGGTGCCAGCCAGGCAAATCTACTGAGGGCAATTTCTTTTTGCAACGGCACACTCGTCTGGTTTCCAGGCTATACATTTGGACCCCCTCGGCAGTCCGCGAACCCGGCGTCGAGAACCAGAGCTTTCTAGTTTCTGCCAAACTGCGCACACAGTACAGCATTGGAGGACGGTGGGGACAAAAAATGAGTGGGGGGAGGGGCACTAGTGGAGAGCGAGAGGAGGTAGATCGGTCTCTAAAGCCCGCCTTTTGTGTACATTTCCCTCCCATTGTTAATGATGATCCAAATTAACATCAGGCACAAGGGGGAGTTGATAATGGAGACGTGGAGGTTATTTTTTTTGTGCGTCTCATCCGGTAGTAGAGCTATACGCAAAGGTGTCAGCTGTAAAGTGAAGGGCTCTCTCCCCCGGGGGTGAGGTGCCAGACTAGAAGAGTCTGGTTGGAGGCCCCAGCAGAGTGTGTTACAGTCAGTGTTCCACACACTACACTGTCTGGTGTCACTTCACATAAAGCCCGGCTAATTCTGCACTGGGAGCAGCTTAGGGGGGGCTCTGATCTCAGATTAAGAGATGCACAATCCACTTTCTTCACATCACCAGCCTGATTATCCATTTAAATTGTTCTGAAAGCCTACCGTCGAGCCAAGTGCCAAAGCCAGATGCTGGCTGGGGATGTGTGGGCATGTATGGTTAACCCGTTAAGGCCCGGGAACGCGTCCGTGTCATTTTGTGATTTCTTTAGGCTATTCAAAAATAGCAGATCTACAAGCTAGATCTGCTATTTTTTGAAAAATCTGGAACATTTGTGCAAATCTTTTATTTTTACATTATGTTAGGACATTTGTAACTCAAATCTTTGCTTCTGGGGGGTCCCTGGAACAACATATTTTGAGATGGGGGTCCGCGGCCAAATACATATCATTTTGGGGGTCCTGGACATGAAAGAGTTTGAGCACCACTGATATAGCAACATAAGTATTTTCAGGAAACTGTTAGGAGAAGACATTTAGTAGAATCGGGCTCTGGTCCTTAATGGGTTAAGGGAGAGAGGGAGACTAGACACGGAGAGCAACAGGAGAGAGAAAACACACAGAGAGACACGTATGCGTGCGTGCGTGCGTGCGTGCGTGCGTGCGTGCGTGTGTGCGTGCGTGCGTGTCTGTCTGTTGGCAGACACCATGCCCAGTGGCACAAGGGCAGCGCTGGGCTTGTAATTGAGAAGCCCGATCCATCTAACATGGCCAAGCAGATGTGAGGAATCTCTGAGACTCAGTGCCTGATGTAGGATATAGACCCAAGTCAAGCTTTATTACAAAATAAAAATGCAATTACATTTTATTACAAAAATTTAAAAACACATTCAAAAGACTGTCTCGACCTGCTGATCTAAACTATCCTGTAGTAGGGGAATGCACTTTCATTACGTCATTGGCCTGGTACAGTAAACCCACTAGGTTTTATGAGACTCAGAATCATGCCCACCTTATTTATCATTAACTATATGAACCCTAGCATCCCTATATTCTGGGGGGGGGAACTTTCACGAAAATAGCAGATCTACAAGCTTGCAGATCGGCTATATTCGATGCGACGCGTTGTGAGCTTGTAGATCTGCTATTTTCAAATAGCGAAAGTTGAAATAGGGCTGAAGTGGTTAATATATGTTTTGTAATGATAATCTAAATCTACAAAGTAACGAGTAACTAAAGTTACAAGTACAACATACAGTACAAGTACAACATTTGCCTCTCAGATGTAGTGGAGTAGAAGTAAAAGTATTGAAATTTGAAAATACTCCAGAAAAGTAAAAGTACTTTTACGTTTTTACTTAAGTACAGTACTTAAGTAAATGTACTTAGTTACTTTACACGACTGGATGTAAGTGGTTAAATGTACAAGGTCTGTGTCTCGATGGCATTAGCAGAAACATATTGGCACCTTACACAGCTGCACAGCACGTGTTGATAATCGGTACAGAACTGAGAGCACCTCACCCCACAGCGCTGACACAATAAATACAAGTGTTAAATTCAAGGATAATGATAATGTAAATTCACAAGAATAGAATACTGGCAAGGACATGAATAAGTAATTACACTAGTGAATAATCACGGGGTCTCCACTTTTATATTCACAAGAACCGGCATGGTGCTCATCCAATACGAGGGAGACAAGAGACAGAAAAATAAGCTTTTTTTTCAGGGCAATATCTCCAGCCTTTCAATAAACTTTGTAATCCAATTCGCTGATGCAATAACAAAGACTTGTTAACCCATTAAGACCGGGAACGCATCTGTGCGTCATTTTTAGATTTATTTGGCTATAAAAAAATAGCAGATATACAAGCTCATAGCGCTATGAGCTTGTAGATCTGCTATTTTACAAAAATCGTGAAAATTTGTGCACATTTTTGAATATTTTTTTTCTAAGCGAACATTTTTAACTCATGTTACAACTTCTGGGGGTCCCTGGAACAAAATATTTTGAGATGGGGGTTCACGGTCCAAATACATATCATTTTGGGGGTCCTTGAGTGAAAAAGTTTGAGCACCACTGATATTACAGCGACATAAGTAAAAAAAAAAAAAACCTTCGGATTTAAAATACATTGTAGAATCCCCAGAACCCAAAAAATGAGTTACAAATGCTCAAATTTTCAAGATTTTTCTAAAATAGCAGATCTACAAGCTCATAGCGTGGCACTCGGTGCCGCGCCATGAGCTTGTAGATCTGCTATTTTTGAATAGCCGAAAGAAATCTTGATAATGACACAGATGCGTTCCCGGTCTTAAAGGGTTAAAGGCAGCACCATGCAATTACGGCATATAATAGGCCCCCGGAATCAATAGAGGCAGAATTGAGGCTCCAGTTTCCAATATCCAGACAGCCCAGAGTGCACAGACACTCAAATGACAGCATCAACTGTAGCGCCACCTAATCAACATTATTTCAAATTTGGATCATCTGAAGTCCATTGCTACATATTTATAGTTCATTACACCTCTCTAATTTGATTGAGAGGGTAAAGGGATACGTTCTGAGTGCAACTCAATCGTGGCGTTACAGTATCCTTTTCCCTTAGGGAAGCAGTGGAGCTTTTCCCTGTTAAGGATGTGTGCTTTACCAAGCACACCAAGGTCATCTTATCTCATTCCCTAAGTGCATAAGGTAAACGATACAACAGAACAGCCATTCTAAAGAGCCTGGTACACGTCGTCCGCTGCAGAGCGTTTTTGCCTTTTCCACAGTGCCACTGTAAACTGAAATGATATGAGACCTGTAAGAGCGATAATGGCCGTTTAGAGATGACTTAACATCGAACTTTTTGGCCATTTAGATGATGCTAGTACTGGAATAATAATAGTCTAGAAAGTAGTCAAAGCAGCAACACATAAGACAACAATAGATCCAATTAAAAGCATATTTTGGTCCCCACTCCTTTGGGGCAGTTGTCACTGTATATTTGCACATACGGTGAATGTGTCCTCTCCATTTAACCCATCCTATGTATCGTGGAGCAGCGGGCGCTGCAGGGGCCAGCAGTGCACCCAGGGTGGGTGTAAGTTAGGGGGTTAAGTGTCCTTGCTCAGGGACACTTCGAAACATAGACCGGGGGGGGGTGGGGGGGCGGGACACAAACTGACGGTCACCTTCTGTTTGAAGAGTTGTAAGGAAAATTGAACCTGGAGGTAGAGACTAGAGAGAGAGGCCAACTTCTAATAACTAGAAGGTTGCCCTGTTTTATCCTGTGTGCCAACACATCAGCCTGTCCGAATGTGAGCTGGTGACCTGAGGGTGGCAGGTACAGTACCACATCTCTGGCTCTCAGCGACAACACCAAAGTGACACGACAATGAGCTCCGTATTGCTCCTGGCTGGGACACTGTTCTCTGCTTTGATCTCTCTGATAACATCTGACAGTACATTTTGATTTAGTTTTAGTCATAGTCTTTTGAATAAAATTCCATTTGGTTTTAGTCATATTTTAGTCAACGTGAAATGTTTTAGTTTTTGTCTAGTTTTAGTCGATTAAATATCATACTGTAAGACTTTAGTTGATTTGGTCGACTAAAATGTATTTTGGCGGTGCCTTGATGGCGTCGTAATGGCTGATTTTACACTTGGCTGCATGCTGAAAATAGCCGATCTACAAGCTCACAACTCGTTGCAAGGCGTTGTGAGCTTGTACAGTAGATCTGCTATTTTCAGAGTGCAACACCGGAGCGCAACCAGTGTTCAACTGGATCTCTTCTCCAAGTCCCTCCCTAACATTTTAATCTAGTTTTTTTCGTCATATTTTTAGTCGACAAAATCAACACTGATAAAATTACGAATGCACATGAACATGAATTTTGATCATACTATGAAGTTGACAACGTAATATCCATCTCCTGCATGTTGATTGTTCTCATCACCTGCACCCGGAGCCCAAGGCTGACAGACACATGAAGTAGATTAATATAGCATTACAATGGTAAGGAAACCCATCATGTTGTGAAACTGAAAGTCACTTAAATCTCTGTTCTACACAGATCTTCTGCGAGAAACGATACTTTGCACCCTTGAAAGAAAAATTATTACAAAACAAAGCACTCAGTAGAGTGAAGATCTTTACCAAGGCAGCACAAAGGTATTCTGAAATCTGTCAATAATTTTCAAAATAATAATTAAAAAAAACAGTTAAATTGGAGAGGTTTATTATATAACTGGTGTAAGTAAATATGCATTTCTTGACTTGAATATAATAAGTAATGATCAATTCACACAATTAAAGGTCCCATATTACATTAACCACTTAAGCCCTCTATACTTAGTAAAAGGGACCTGAGTTGGCTCTGTATTTGGACACCTTTTTCCCCTCTACACCAAATCCCTTTGCCAAAAATAGCCGATCTACAAGTTCACAACTTGTCGCAACTTGTTGACTAATGTTCCTCGCAGAATATGGATGCTGGGGTTCAAGTGGTTAAGTTCAGCTTTTCTGCGCTTGTGCTACATACATTTGTGTCTCTGCTGTGTCTATTAAAACACAAAGTGTGAAATAAGACAAGCCAGCCAGTCAGTTGGTTATGGACTGCTCAGCTCAGAAAACAATCCATTCACATTTGCCTCCCTCACTAACGTCAAGTGGGGACTCGTTAAAATCATCCAATCTTTTGGAGAGGAGCGCTGCTTGCCAATCTCGCGTTTGATCCCCCTGGCCGGGTCTGACAACCCGTTCATTTACGACCACCGTCGTTCCAGCCTAGCCTACTTGTGCTACTAACGGAGATGACACAGCGTTTGTGCACTGCAACAGTTGTGTCCACCCATTCAACCCGGGAACGCATACTGTGTCATTTTAGATTTTTAGCTATAACCATTATTTTATACCTTTGGCTATTCAAAAATAGCAGATATTCAAGCTCGTAGCGTGTCACTCGGTGCCGCGATACGAGCTTGAGTTAAAAATGTATATATATTCAAAGATTTGCACAAATTGAAGATATTTTTTCAAAAATAGCAGATCTACAAGCTCATAGCGTGGCCGCGCTATGAAAATAATAATAAAAAAAACTGTTAAATTGGAGAGGTTTATTAATTATCTCTATTTCTTGCCTTGAATATATGTAAGTAATGATCAATGACCCATTGCGACGCATTGTGAGCTTAAAGGTCTGCTATTTTCAAAATATTTTTATACATTTTGAAAACTTGAAATGGGACATTTTGGTACTTTAAGTACATTTTGATGCCAATACTTTTGTACTTTTACTCAGGTAATTTTTTTATACCGAACATTTCCTTGAGTATTTTATTTTTACATTGTGGTATTGATTCTTGTAAAACAAATTGAGTACTTCTTCCATCACTGCCAGTTACACACTTGTGAGACACACATAGACAGACAGAAACAGAGCATAGAGGGCTCCATCCAGTGTCTTTCTTTGATCTCAACATGACGTTACTTATTCATTCTTCTTGTTCTTGTTATCTCCGAGTGTGAGCACAGAAAACACTCTTTTCGCAAATCAACTGTTTTTTTTTATTAGTTCTTTTATATATTCTTGGGATTTTCTGCCTTTATTCGATAACAGGCAATATTCTATGTTTACAACGAAAGTCAATGGGAGTGTCGTGGCCTCTCTCTCTATTCCCTGGGGATCTGTCTATTTGCGCTACTATACAGAATGACGTGTATCACTTCATATTCAGGTCAATTAAATGTGCACTCACCTGATCATCTCAGCATATTAAATCAAATTAAAACATGCACTGGGTAGATGTCAACATTGAAGCAAACCAACACTGATCAGGATTAGCATTGGCCAAAGACGAGACAAAAAAAAGGATTCCTGCAACCTCCCTAGACTGCATCCCAACGAGGACAGATCTTCAAGCTATCATCGTGTCGATGTTGATTACCTTGTAGAATCGTACTTTTTGTCAAGCAAGCAACACCGCTGCACAGAGTATAAATTAAGATACGACACGTTGTGAGCTTGTAGATCGGCTATTTTCAAACAGCCTATGTATAAAATAGGGCTAAAGTGGTTAATGTATGTTTTATAATGTAATAATCTATATCTGAAAAGTAACAAGTAACTAAAGTTTTCAAATAATTGTAGTTGAGTAAAAGTACAATATTTGCCTCTGAGATGTAGTGGAGTAAAAGTAAAAGTATAGACAATTGGAAATGCTCCAGTTAAGTGAAAGTACCTCAAAACTGTACTTAAGTACAGTACTGAGTAAATGTACTTAGTTACTTTACACCACTGTGTGTTAGACAGAACATGGTTTGTGTTGCACTCACCGCTGGTACATAACACTGTTCGGGTGAGCAGTGGAGGACAGAGCAAAATAGGCAACATTTTCAAAACTACTTCCAGAGGGACTACGTCACTGCATCACAACGTCCACTATGTAAAAGTAAATAAAATAGTCTGCATGTCCGGAACCTTTACCGCATAATAATAATAATAATAATCTTTATTTGTATAGAACCTTTCAAAAACAAGTTCACAAAGTGCTTCACAACACAAACCACAACAAACAGTGTGGGGAAAGAAAAACAAAAAACATGACACAGACAGTTCAATTGAAGCAATACCAACAACAAAAAAAGCTAAAAACAACTAAATAGAGGCCATACAGTAGAGTCCTCAGAGGAACACAAGAGGCCATTTGCATAAAGGTTGGGGCAGTGGTGGCCTAACGGCTAGAGGAGCACACTTGTTGCCGGAAGGTTGCCGGTTCGATTCCCTTAACCCGGCAGGATAAATCTGGGTGGGGAAGTAAATGGTCACCCCTCCCACAACACCGCTGAAGTGCCCATCTGTGTGTGTGTCTATGTGCAGGGCGTGGCTGAAAATGAGCACTTGTGCTCAGCCACTACCCTGGGTAAATAACCGAAAATAATAATAGTAAATAAATCAATTAAACTCTCTTCGCTTCGCACGAATTACCATCAAAATCCAATAATGTATTCCATATGGTATGCTAACTTTTGTCACACTAAGCTGGTAAGCCAGGTACTACGTCTTAAGATATTTTGTTCACAAACATAAATAAAGGCAGACAGACAGACGGGGGTCAAAAACATAACTTCCCCGGTGGAGGTCATAAAAAAATCTGCATGAAACACTTTTAAGACACTCCTCGTGTTTCTCTCTCGCTCGCCCTTTTACTCCCTCTCTCTCTCTCTCTCTCTCCAAGCACAATGCCATCTGCACCGTAACACTGGAAACTGTTGTTCCTTTTGATTAAATGTAAATGAGCTGGGGGCCGTTTTATCAAGTGTCCCGTGGCCCCTATGCCCCCCCCTCCCCCCCTACGCTGCCTGCACACACACATTGGACCCTCACAGCTGGGGGTTTGAACGCTCTCTGAACAGCTTGTGTTGGCGTCGTGGCCCTGGCGTCGTGGCCCTGGCGTCGTGGCCCTGACACCACCACAGCCCCGCCCCCCCGGGTGCAGAGGATGCACCCACTCGGAGCAAAAATTCAAACTTGGAAACTTGTAGTAGTACCTGGATTCTGTTGAGTTCAAAGCTCTGCTGTGTCTACCTCTGCTTGAATATCACAGTCACCCACCTGTCACTGAGCTAATAATGAGACCACAGACGATAGCCTTTCTTAAACCACTTCAACCCCAGGCATCCGTATTCCGTAGTTCTAAAGTAACTAAGTACATTTACTTAAGTACTGTACCTAAGTACAATTTTGAGGTATTAAATACTTTACTTGAGTATTTCCAATTCCCAATACTTTTAGTTCTACTCCACTACATCTCGGATCCAAAATATATTGTATAACTTTTACTCCACTACAATTATTTGAAAACTTTAGTCACTAGTTACTTTGCAGATATAAATTATAATATTATGAAACATACATTAATCACTTAAGCCCTATTTTATACCTAGGCTATTTGAAAATAGCTGATCTACAAGCTCACAACGCGTTGCGATGCGACGCGTTGTGAGCTTGTAGATCTGCTATTTTCAAAGTACAGAGCCAATGAACTGAGGTCCAGTTTTCTACAGTAAGTCTAGAAGGTTGAAGTGGTTAAAACAAACATAACAGTGACACTCTATTTGACTATTTTTGGAGCGCCATAAGGAGGCTATGAAGCAAAAGATCAATTTCGCTATGCTAAACTGGAGATTGGCCCCATCAGAACCATAGAGGATGATGGGTATTTTTGGTACACATGTCTCTAATGACAGGGCAGTGCAAAGGGTGGAGGGGGGAATCACCAGTGCGTATATTTAGCACACTGTTAAAGGCTCGTTGTTTCCACTATGGCTCTCAGGGACAACAGTTACACTATAGCCACGTTTTACTTACATTACTTACTGCTGAATTAATGTTGCATCTGACCTTAGTGCTCCTGACCTACTGAAAGAGTCTCCTACTGAGTGATGAAGCGGTCATCAAATTATTGGCTGAGGAATGCGAAAAAAAAAAAAAAGGGTGTGTCTTGGTTCTCAAAGTGGGGTCCGAGGACCCACAGGGGTCCTTGGGGTGGTTCCTGGGGGTCCCCACCAAAAGTAGTTAACCACTTTATCCATTTATAAGTTGGCTATTCAAAACTAGCAGATCTACAAGCTCGCAGCGCTTCACTTCGTGCCGCGAGCTTGTAGATCTGCTATTTTTGAACATTTTTTTTAAATCTTGAAAAATCTTGAGGTAATCATTTGAACATTTAAAACACAGCATTAAAAAAAAACTAATCTCTCTTCTGGGGGTCCCTGGCTCAACATATTTTCAGGTGGGGGTCCGCGGACACATATATATCAATTTGGGGGTCCTTGACATGAAAACGTTTGAGAACCCCTAATGTAAATGATGGAAAATAAGTAATGTTTTGGGTGAACTACTCCTTTAAGCTATAACGTTCACGAATGAATTGTGTGCCGTGTAAATGCAGTATTGATGCAAAGGGGGCGGGGCTTCAACAATAGCTGCCCCTGTGTGTAGCTTCAGAGAAGCAGTACTTTTCTTTACTTTCTTGTTACATACAGTACAGTACACACACACGGCATAAATAAGCCATCTCAGCAGCCTAATGATCAGTGGTGGAAAAAGTACTTAAGTAAAAGTATCAATACTGCAATGCAGAAATACTCTGTTACAAGTAGAAGTCCGGAATTCAAAATTTACTTGAGTTAAAGTACAAAAGTATTGGTATCAAAATGGACTTAAAGTACCAAAAATAGAAAGTACTCATTATGCAGAATGTCCCGTTTCACAAGTTTTCAAACGTATAAAATGCATATAAATCTTTAGAAAATTGCAGATCTACAGTACAAGCTCGCATTCTGAGCTTGTAGATCGGCTATTTTCAAATGGCCAAAATGTATATAGGGCTGAAGTGGGTAATGTATGTTTCGTAATAATAATCAAAATCTACAAAGTAGCTTGCAACAAGTTTTAAATAATTGTAGTACAATATTTGCCTCTGAGATGTAGTGAAAAAGTACAGAAAATCGGAAATACTCCAGTAAAGTAAAAATACCTCAAAAAGTTACTTAAGTACAGTACTTGAGTACATGTACTTAGTTACTGTCTACCACTGCAAAAGATGCATAGTGAGGCTGTCTGTCACGCACAGAAAATAGCCAATCTGCAAGCTCACAACGCGACTGAATCTGGCTTTGAGATTCCACAGCTGTCAGTGAAGAGAGGTAGTGGTACTGTGAGTGACACCAAGCTGCTGAATCTTCTCGGTGCTCCTTGATTTTGTCTTCCAAAGAGAGAGACATAGGGGGAAAACAGGTGTTTACATCCCTAACTTTCAGGGGCGTGTCACCTTGGCTTGTGGAGGAGCGCTGTCAGTATACAGTCACAACAACCCTGGTTCTCAAAAAAACATACGTTGTTACTTGAGCTATAGGCTCAGGAGGAGGTGAACCAGGCTGATGTTTTGTATAGCACGTCTTTGGGTCATGATGAGCTGGCAAAACATTTCTGAGCAGTGATGTCACGGACTAATCCTTGGTAAATTTATCCTAACGGCAGCGTTCGCTACACATGTGTTTTTTGTTTGTTTTTTCACGGCTCGCGCTACTCAAACACTAGCGGGATTATTATTTCTTGTCAACATTCAAGTAGATCTATGAGAAGGTACAACCCAGGTAAAATAATGTGTCATTATAAAAATATATAAATGATATATGATTAGCAGTCTACTTCCTTCTGTTGTTACGGATGGATTCACATTGCAGTGTTCCGTACTCGAGTACGGTACGCAACGTTCACACTATCAAAACATCTGCCAAGTGGTCCGGGGTGCGCACCCCAAGTCAACGGTGGTTGTCAAGTTGTAAAAATGCTGAATGGTGTAGCAGTGGATAAAACAATACAAGTAAAGAAAATATACTATGGGTACTGTGGTAACTGGGGTAAAATGACCCATCTATAATGTCTGCTACTCATGTATCACAGCACGTAGATCAATGTTGGGGGGGGGAAACAATAAAGCCACCAATGAAAAGAAATAGCTCACTGTCAGCTATTGTAATGCAACAGCTGCATCCATTTAAATTGCTCAAGATACAGTATGATGCATTTCCATGCAGTCCATGCTGACTGATAATGCCATCAGGCCTCAATGCTTTTCTGAAAAACTGCCAGGAAACCTGTCTAACCCGTTCTACAACATCCACTCCAGCGTGCTACATCATTTTAATTGGCTACACCTGTAGTGGGCGATACGTCTTCATCACCTGCCTTTTCCCATAATCAAATAGGGGGGTATTGGAATGTTGTGGACGGAGGGAGAAAAAAAATAAAACAAATGAAGTAAATGATTTATTTACACACATCACCAAATTTTCAGTACTTTTACTTTTACTCCACTACATCTCAGAGACAGATGTTGTACTTTTACTCCACAACAATTATTTTAAAAAATTAGTTACTAGTTACTTTGCATACATAAATTGTGATATTATTAAACATACATTAACCACTTTAGCCCTGTTTTAAGCGACGCGACGCGTTGTGTGCTTGTAGATCTATGCTATTTTCAAACATTTTAGTACTTTTACTTTTGGTACTTTAAGTATATTCTGATACCAATACTTTTGTACTTTTACTCGAGTAAATGTTGAATTCCGGACTTTTACTTGTAACGGGGTATTTCTATATTGCAGTATTGGTACTTTTACTTTTAAGTAAAACATTTGAGTACTTTTTCCACCACTGGTATTGGAATGTTGTGGACGGAGGGGAAAAAAAAGGAAAAAAACAAAGTAAATGATTTATTTTACTCACATCACCAGCAGCTCCAAGTAGGCCACCATTGGCCTCTGCCATGTTCATGTAGTTGTTGTTGTTCTGGAACTGCAAGCGAAAGAGAGAAAACAAGAGAAATATGACACAGTCATATTTTACCAGGTTGCAGATACATACAGTGGCCGAACATAGTATTGCGGGTCGTCTTTAGATCCCATATTCTGAGAGGACATTGAGCCCTCATTGGCTAAATGACCAGCCAATGAGGAAAAAGTCACGCAAAAGGACCAGCCAATGGGGAAAAAGTGACCACTAGCGAGTGTAGATATAGACCAGGTTTGGCAACCTGGTAAAAACAAAACACCATGATCAACCCCTGCTGACCTCAAGATAACATGTGGGGTGTGTCGGTTCTCAAAGTGGGGTCCGGGGGACCCCCATCGGGGTGGTTCCAGGGGGTCCCCAGCAAAAGTAGTTAACCACTTTATCCATTTATAAGTTGGCTATTCAAAAATAGCAGATCTACAAGCTCACAGCGCGTCACTTCGTGCCGTGCTGCAAGCTTGTAGATCTGCTATTCGTGAACATTTTAGAAAAAACGTGAAATTCTTTTTGAACATTTAGCATTTTTTAAACACAAATCTTCTCTTCTGGGGGTCCCTGGCTCAACACATTTTCAGATGGGGGTCCGCGGACAAATATATATCAATTTGGGGGTCCTTGACATGAAAAAGTTTGAGAACCACTGGTGTAAATGATAGAAAATAAGTAATGTTTTGGTTGAACTACTCCTTTGGCCTCTTTGCCATATTCATGTAGTCGTTGTTGTTCTGGAACTGCAAGCGAAAGAGAGAAAAAACAAAACACCATGATCATTCAACCCCTGCTGACCTGAAGATAACATCAGCCTGGTGGTGTTATATAGTTGTACAGGCGGCTTGCCTTTCACAAAGGACGGCAACATCCATTCAAACGACCATGTCACACACTTTGCTTTGAATGTTTACACATTGAGTTAACCCCTCGCGCTCCTTACACATGTGAGTTCTGCCACTTTTTTTTGCTGTTATTGTGACGTGAAGAGAGAGAGAGAGAGCGGGGGTCTGTGAGAGGCCCCGATGCAGGCCCCCCGATTCAAGAGCGGAGGTAATGAGAATCTGGCCCTGGCTATTCAGGTTCTATATGGGATGGCAATTAAGGATGTGTTTGCATCACAAAGAAAAGCATCGAGATTCAGTGGCAGGTTATTAACTTCAAGTAACCTGTTTGGGTGGGTAGGGGGGCGGACGACTAGTGTTACTGAGAGAAAACAGATAGTGGAGAGCATCTGTAGAGCAATGATGGTGTAGGTGCGGCTCAGTGCGTCGATGTGGTTTTGTTGGTTATGTTCATCTGTGTTCTGGACTTGTAAATGGAAAAACATGACCTTTTCAAACGTTCTTCTAAACCCCCATCCCTGCCTTTATACTCCACTGTTTACCCAATGTTACAAAGGTAAATAACGTTTTTTACACCCTCTGAATCCATGTAAATCATATCTTTTGCAGTCACATGGCTGTCAGGTCTTTGCATATAAAGCTCACGCATCAAATGTAAGTGCCAGAAAACATCCACAAATCCAATGAATTACAACAACAACAACAACGACGACAACAAAGGCAGTGGTTGGTGACATACAGAGGCCACAACATTGTAATCACAGATTGGGGCTATTAAAATGTAGGTAAGCAATAAAAAAAAATTGTGCTTTGGTTAAAAAATATGTTTTTTTTTTCTGTCCCCCTCCCCACCTTCAACCACTCTACCCCCCCCCCCAACCCACACACACACACACACACAGCCTGCTGGCAAAATGGCAGCCACTTCCTTTCTTCTGAGACACAAGCATGCTGACAGGTAGGAACAATGGGACATAGAATGAAGAATTATGGGCTAGCAGCTGGGCCCTGGAGCACAATGCACCTCTCTGTGAGCCGCGGAGGAGCCGAGGAGCAGCCCCTGCCTACACGGCCTGCAGGAGAAAGAGAATCACACACACACACACACACACAGGAGTTGTGTCTTCATGAAGTTTCCACTGAGAACACTTTCTGTTATTCCTCCACAAAAGCACAGGAGTAATCTCCTTTGTGTGTTGATTACAAAAAGTCTCCTCTCTTCAAATATGATGAATTCTGAATAACTTCAGTGAGACACAGAGAGAGAGAGAGAGAGAGAGAGAGAGAGAGAGAGAGAGAGAGAGAGAGAGAGAGAGAGAGAGAGAGAGAGAGAGAAGAGAGAAAAGAGGAGAGAGAGAGAGAGAGAGAGAGAGAAGAGAGAAAAGAGGAGAGAGAGAGAGAGAGAGAGAGAGAGAGGAGGTTGGGGGGGAAATGGTTTCTTATCTTATAGCAAAAAGGCCAAACAATAGCAGAAACAAATTAAGATCAGAACGAAATGAGAAGTGCATTAATATACTTCACACTCCTTTGTGGGGCTTTTTTTCTCTCCTCCTTTTCTTTCTGACTGGTTAGTATGCGAATGTAATTACTGAAAGAACTGCCGCTAATCAACTACGAATGGTATCCATTAATTAGTCTATGCCCTGGAGAGAGACAAGAGAGAATCAGCAGCAATGTTAACAGCGTTACGCACCAATGAGAAGGGGGGGGGGGGGGGGGGGGGAGAAAGCCACAAGCTTTGCAAGCAGTTGGCAAAGCAGGTGTTTTTTGGGGAGGGGGGGGTGAGGGAGGGCCTTCACAGTTCCTATAGTGCTGGTCTTACCTGGAGCTGTCCTACTGAACTAGATCTAAAGCCTAGTTCAGAGCCAAAAATTCACAACTGCCAGTGAGGAGCCCCCACCAGGAGGACGTAGAGCCTTCGTCCTACTCCTCCCGCCCAACACTCCCCGCTGACAGGTGCCGCCCCCAGCTCGTAGGAGTTACATGCAATGACCAATATCACCCTCCCTGACCGGCTTCCCTCCCCTGAAACACGGGCCAATTGTGTTCGTGTAGACGCTCAACAAAGCCGGATGCACCACACGGTGGATTCGAACCCACAACCTCCGTGGTGGTGGGCAGTGACTTTACCACTGCGCCACCCGAGCGCACTTTTGTACTTTTACTCAAGTACATTTTGAATTCCGGACTCCTACTTATAACAGAGTATTTCTACATTGCAGTATTGATACTTTTACTTAAGTAAAAAAAAAATAGCACCTTTTCCACCACTGCTATTGGTTGAGGTCAAAGTTCACCAAATGTGATGACAAGCGAAGCGGAAAAGGCCAATTTCCTTTTTGCCATCGGAACGCAAAGACAGTGAAGTGAACAGGTGGGTGAATATTCAATTTGTGCAACGTGTGTGACTGACTGTGCCCTAAGTTAACACACACCCACGTGCACGCCACTAATGCAGAAGCACACACAGGCAGAACCTCAAGTGGGACGCATCTGTCAATAAGAAGCACTCCCTCACACTCTCCTCGCTATAGAGCAACTCTGAGACCCGACATGGCCGGGTTACGTCAGACACTCGCTGGTAATTAACCCATTTAGACCGGGAACGCATCTGTGTCATTTTAAGATTTCTTTGGGCTATTCAAAAATAGCAGATCTACAAGTTCATAGCGCGGCACCGAGTGCCGCGCTATGAGCTTGTAGATCTGTAGATCTGCTTGTAGATCTGCTTGTAGAAAAATGTAGAAAAATCTTGAGATCTTTTGTGCAAATCTTTGACTATATATGTTTTTTAAGGCAAACATTTGTAACTCAAATCTTTTCTTCTGGGGGATGTTTTCATGTCAAGGACCACCAAAATTATATGTATTTGGCCGAGGATCCCCCATCTCAAAATATGTTGTTCCAGGGACCCCCAGAAGCAACGATTTGAGTTAAAAAGGTTCGCTTTAAAAATATATATATTCAAATATTTGCACAAATGTTCAAGATATTTCAAAAATAGCAGATACAAGCTCATATATCTGCTATTTTTGAATAGCCAAAAGTATGAAAAATAAAATAAAGTGGTTACACACAGATGCGTTCCCGGTCTGAACGGGTTAACCTTACGCCAGGGCTTATCAGGGAAGTGTTACCCTGTCCCCTTCTTCGTCTCTTTGATAACAAATTGAAGTCTCAGAGATATCCGCCCTCTATTCAAACACAGGGAACATTGTACCGATTGTGTGGGGAGATAAAGTGCTCTGTGCCGTGGCCGTCTCCGTTTCCTCCACCCCTGCGTTTCTTCGGGGACGACAGTAAGACTTTTCACAGAAGGGTGAGAGAAAACAATAGCTCCTCATTGTGGACGTTGTGGAGTTCCAATGGGAATTCTGGGAAGGCCCAGAGAGAACACATGCACGGTATGGATCTGTGAGCTTCACGCTGGTTTTAAATGGGAATATCGCCGTTATAGTTGAACATTCAGATACCTAATAGGCTTCCTCAGGGTTGCACGGGGGTGGCACGGGGTTAAAAGTTCCTGCCCACCACTGTAGAGAGTGGGGTTCGAATCCTCCATGGTTTCTCTGGTTTTGTTAGTGGCCGTAGTGATGTGCGGGTCAGGGTTTTTTTTCATAATCCGGCCCCGCGACGGGAGCCCACACCCGCCCGCCAAAAAATGTATATAAATCAACGGCCCGACCCGTCTCGCAACCTACCAAAAAAAAAAAAACACCCACACAAGCAAGTCCATTCAATTGCTTTCCAGAGAGAGAGAGGGGGACAGAGGGAGGGAGAGAGAGCGCGAACGAGGTGTGTTGTGGTGGGTTTTTTTCTTCCGTGGGTTGACCCCGCTCCACCCGCCCTGCGATAATTGCGTCGTAATCTCTAACCCGTCACCCGCCCCGCCGTTCAAACCCGCGGGACCTGCGGGCTACGGGTCGGCCCGAGCATCACTAGTTGGCCGTGTCCGTGGAAGGGGCTCGGGGGTCAGAGGAAGATCTCTGTTGGCTGCAGCAGTGACTCTTACAGGTTGGTTGGGGGGGGGGGGGAGATAGCGTGTTCCTCTGCATGCTTTAACACTCTTGGTGAAACTTCTAACTGCCAGTTGAAGTACAAGTTCGGTATTAAAAATGTACTTGAGTAAAAGTACAAAAAGTATTGGCATCAAAATATACTTAAAAGTACCAAAAGTAAAAGTACACATTATGCAGAATGTCCCATTTCACAGGTTTTAAAAATCCTTTCTAAATAGCAGATCTACAAGCTCACAATGCATTGCATCGAAGCCATGTGAGCTTCAACACCAACAATATTCACAAGTTTGCAACTCAATTAACCGTCATGTTACACATCAGGCTTGTGTTGCCAAAACACTGCTGAATACGTAAGAATCAGGGATTGAAACTGGCATAAAACATTTTAATAATGGTCTGGACCGCTGGCTTAGCGGTCCAGACACCTAGGCTCTAAAGTAGCCTAACAGTGCGTCGCGGGTTTGAGTCCCCGATCCCGACGGTCTTTGCTGCATGTCACTCCCCATCTCTCTCTCCCCATTTCCTGTCAACCTACTATCCTATCAATAAAGGCATATAAGCCAAAACATGAAATCTTTAAAAATATATATTATAAGAATAATAAAATGTTATATACTGTATACTGTCTCTATATACACACTGTAACTGCAGATGCTGACGACCTGATCTCCTCACTACCTTCATTAGCAGATACACAATGAAGCGAGGGGCCAAGCAGCGCTAATTAGCGGTGTGGGATTCTGTGGGCTCGCTGGTCTCTACAGGGCATGTTTTATTGTGCGTCAGGGGCCCTTTAAACCAGTTAAAACCTGGAAAGCATATCTGTGTCATTTTAGATTTTTTCGTTGGCTATTGTACAAATAGCAGATGCACGAGCTTGTACGTCTGCTATTTAGGAAAAAGGTTGAAAGTTTGAGAACTACTAATTTAGAAGGCATTTTGTGGAATGGGCCTCGGCCAGGTCTTAAAGGGTTAAGAGCAGCACCACATCTCCTCAGAGAGACCGTGACTAACACCCCAGGAAATGTCCCCAAGCCACCGGTATCAATCTTGGCCGTTAAAAGCCATGCAATGCATCGCCGCCACCATGGTGGTGCAGAGCCTGGGCCAACAGCCTCAGCGGAGAGAGAGAGAGAGAGAGGACAACCAGAGCAAGGGAGGGAGCGCCGGGTCTTGTTATTGTTATTCTCAATTCATTTTCAGAGAGAGAGAGAGAGAGAGAGAGAGAGAAGAGAGAGAAGAGAGAGAGAGAGAGAGAGAGAGAGAGAGAGAGAGAGAGAGAGAGAGGCAGGGGGGGTGCATAATGCTCATGTTCATGGCCGTGCCGATTGAGTCAAATGCCAGATGAAATTAAGTGTGATTGGAGCAATCGCGCAGCTGACTGTAAAGAGGGCCCACACCAAAATGGGTCAGCATCTAGACAATGAACGTTGTGTAATTAAAATGATGAGTGGGAGCTGGATGAGCGATACCATTTTTTTTTTTTTTAAGACTCGTTAGGGGGGCCAAACATTGCCGCTGTGTGTGTGCATGACATGTACTTTTTTTGGGGGGAGGGAGCATAGCCGTTTAACATGGATGGAAACAAGATATGACACAGTCATATTATACCAGGTTGCTTATTTCTCTCACTAAACAAGGCAACGTTTTTAGATCCCATAAGGTTGCTTATTTCTCTCACTAAACATGGCAACGTTTTTAGATCCCATATTCTGAGAGGACATTGAGCAACAGCGCCACTTACCATAGAGTTACATACAGTGGCCGAACACAGTATTGTGGGTCGTCTTTAGATCCCATATTTTGAGAGGACATTGAGCCCTCATTGGCTAAAGGACCAGCCAATGAGGTAAAAGTGCCGCAAAAGTCAGGACTAGCGAGTGTAGATGTAGACCAGGTTTTGCAACCTGGTAAAAAGGCTGAGAGATTGTGGTCAGTTGAACATGGCAGGATATATAATGCCCCTGACAGACAGACACGCTAGCCAGAAGGCAGTGGTGGAAAAAGTACTCAAATGTTTTACTTAAGTAAAAGTATCAATACTGCAACATGGAAATACTCTGTTACAAGTAAAAGTCTGGAATTCAAAATTTACTTGAGTAAAAGTACAAAAGTATTGGCATCAAGATGTACTTAAAGTATCAAAAGTAGAAAGTACTCATTATAAAGAATGTCCCATTTCACAAGTTTTAAAATGTGTACAAATCTTTTGAAAGAGCTGATCTACAAGCTCACAATGCGTCACGATGCGACGCATTGTGAGCTTGTAGATCTGCCATTTTCAAATGGCCGAAATGTATATAGGGCTGAAGTGGTTAATGTATGTTTCGTAATAATAATAAAAATCGACAAAGTAACTACTGAAGTAACTAAAGTTTTCAAATAAATGTAGAGGAGTAAAAGTAACATTTTTGGATCCGAGATGTAGTGGAGTAGAAGTAAAAGCATTGGAAATTGGAAATACTCCAGTAAAGTAAAAGGACCTATCAAAATTGTACTTAAGTACAGTCCTTGACTAAATGTACTTAGTTACTTTACACCACTGGTGTCCATCAGAATGGACACCAGAGAATGAGTGTCTGCTTTTCTATCTCTATCATTTTGTGTACTGTAAGTGTAGGTCCCGTCGTCCTTGCATCAAACGAGTCCCTGGATGGAAAGTGAAACCTGTCAATAGATCTCTGCATCGTTCATCAGTCACTAAAACAAAGTAGTGAACATGAATTGCATTTGGACAAACTTTTAGTCAGTGTGATGTTTTTTTTCTGCTCTGTACTTGAACCAAAGGGACTGGACAGAAACATCAACAGCAGCAACAACAACAGAGGCAACAGCTCAGGCAACAGAGAGGCGAAGCTTTAACCCATTGAGACCGGGAACGCATCTGTGTGTCATTTTTAGATTTCTTTGGGTTATTAAAAAATAGCAGATCTACAAGCTAGATCTGCTATTTTTGAAAAATCGTGAAAATTTGAGAAAAAAAAACGTATGTAATCTATATCAGTGGTTCTCAAACTTTTTCATGTCAAGGACCCCCAAAATGATATGCATTTGGCCGCGGACCCCCATCTCAAAATATGTTGCTCCAGGGACCCTCAAGAGGCAAAGATTTGAGTTTAGAATGTTCGTATTAAAACATATATATATATATATTGGGGCGTCCGCTGGCCTAGTGGTCCAGACGCATACCATTATGCTGGTAAGCCAGGGTTCGACTCCCAATCCCGACGACCTTTTGCTGTATGTCATCCCCCCGTCTCTCTCCCCATTTCCTGTCAGCCTTCTATCCTATCAATAAAGGCAGAAAAAGCTTTAAAAAATAAACATATATATATTCAAAGATACGCACAAAATTTCACAATTTTTCAAAAGTGCCGCGCTACGAGCTTGTAGATCTGCTATTTTTGAATAGCCCAAAGAAATCTTTAAAATGACACAGATGCGTTCCCGGTCTTAAAGGGTTAAAAGAAGCCAGCACATCTAAGCTCTGCATGTTTTCTCCCTGAGATCAGGTCATCCTTGCTCTCACTCTTCTTTTATCCTGCTAGAGGGGCTCTGGCAGACGGGAACAAATGGAACAGGAGAAAAAAAAAGAGGGGGGCGCTTTAAAATAGCCATGGGATAGGAGTCTTTTATTAACAGTGAATCGCATGGCTAAAGGTGTACTCTGTAATACGAGTAGCACAGGCCAGACAGACATGGCTAAACGGCAGAGAAAACACACACCGTTCCATCCACTGTTTTTTCTTCCTCCCGTGTGCAGCACCAGCACATTTTACCCCCCCCCCCCATAACTGTTACACAGAGTAGAATGAAGAGCTTACAGTGGATGGCGATGCCGCTGTGAAAAGAACATACTGTTTAAATATCACAGGGAGACGCAAAACTATCTTACATTTAACTCATTCACTGCCAAGGACGACTATGACGACTTATTTTTAACCAGGTTGCAGACCTGGTCTATAGATACACTCCAGCTAGTAGTAGTGACCAGCTAGTAGTGACTTTTGCGTGACTTTTTCCTCATTGGCAGTTTTTTTTGCCAATGAGGGCTCAATGTACTCTCAGAATATGGGATCTAAAGACGACCCACAATACTGTGTTTGGCCACTGTATGTAACTCTATGGTAAGTGGCGCTGTTGCTCAATGTCCTCTCAGAATATGTGATCTAAAAGCGTTGCCATGTTTAGTGAGAGAAATAAGCAACCTGGTATAATATGACTGTCATATCTTGTTTTCCAAAGGCCTAGACTGCCAAGGACGACTTTTAGTTTTTTTTTTTTTTTTTCACTAGATGGCGCTGTTCTCTAACACATGAGTGACCATTTCATCCCCAGATGCACACAGATCCAGGAGATCGCGTGATCCCAAGATGTACTGCTCCATTGACTTCCCGTTTAACGTCTTTGGGAAATCGACCTGTATCTCACCTCCTGTGTTTTTCTATGTATTGTGGACGAGTCGTCGTCCACAAAATGTGATGTGATGACATTATTATTATTTTTTGCGGAAGCACAGTGAAACCCTCCCGTGATTACCAAGTATCAGGGGATTGATCATACTGGAGATAAATATTCTGTGACTACTTCAAAAGGTAAGAAAATCTAAAACATTGCTGGCAGTGGGTGCACACAGCCAGAAATAACTCTGTCAGTGAAAGAGTTAATAAAATGACATTATGAAAGCCACCGTGTTTCTATGAATGCACAGTATTATGAATCCCCCCCCCCCTCCACTCACTTTTCTTTCCCCACTCTCTCGGTGCTGATAATATTTCCAGGATACTGTGATACTTTGTGTAGTCGAAATGTTCCCATGCTTTATTTGGAGAGGTCGGTAGCTTTATTAAACCAGGCAAACTGCAACAAGTCAGTAAGTCAACTTTTAAATGGAAGCATTTGAATTCACAGAGTACATGCACTATAGGGCTTGTTTACTTCATTTCCACCCCGAATAAAACCTATGCTGTTACAGCGATAGATTTATTTCACTCTTGTTAACCCCCAGTGAGTCTAGGAATGATTTTTACCCCCCCCCCAAAAAAAGTATTTCCAGTGGGAAATGAGCAGTTTTATACAGCTATTATGGCAAACGAAATTATTTCAACCTCAGGGCAATACGCAATATTACACCAACGTGACCCCATCTCACCTCCAGTGTGATGAAGTAACCGCACAAATCCTATCAGTAAACATGGACTGGACCCGGTGTGAAGAAGAGCCCACCAGCCCAAGATTATCACCATCAGTATGGGGGCATACAGATGGAAAACATTCACTGTACTCTGTACTTCTTCTCATGCTGTAACCTTGTCGTTTTAACCACTTTCAACATGGCATTTTGGGCATGTCATTATAGGAGAAAACTTTCAAAAATAGCGAAAATAGGTGATCTACAAGCTCACAAAGGTTGTGTGCAAAAAAAAGGGCTTCAACACTTGACTTGATTTGATTTGGGTCAAAGATATACAAGTAAAACCACAATATAACTTAACCCATTAAAACCGGGAAAGTATCGTGTCATTTTACATGATCACAATCATTTCGACCACTTTAACGATTATTTTATACTTTAGGTAAACAAGCTACGGAGGCACGGTGGTGTAGTCGGTAGCACTGTCGCCTCACAGCTATAAGGGCCTGGGTTCAATTCCCGCCGGGGACGCTGTGGGCATGTCCTCTCCTCCGCGTCATCAGCGCCGAAGCGGCTTGCTATAGCTCCTCATGCATTGAAGGAGGCATGAGCTCAGTTCTGGGCTCTCCCTAGGCTGCGAGAGGGAGAGTAGCGCCCAGGATTACATAGGTAATTGGCACTGGGTGAAAAAATGGGTTACAAAATCATGGGATAAAAATTATATATTAAAAAATATATAAAGCTACTCTATCTATATTTAACCATTATTTTATACTTTGGATATACAAGCTACTCCATGTAGATACTCTAGATATACAAGCTCATATCACGTGCCGCGCTATGAGCTTGTAGATCTGCTATTTCAGGAAAATGTGTGTAAAAAAAATATTTTTAAAGCGAACATTTTTAACTAAAATCTTTGCTTCTGGGGGTCCCTGGAACAAAATATGTTGAGATGAGGGGGGCCAAATACATATATAATACTTAAAGCCTATATACTTCTGTTGACCAGGGTCACCAGACTCTCTATGCTAGGCACCGTCTTTTTTTTTAAGACCAGAGGCCGATTCTTCTAAACCAGTAATCTCACACTTTCAAGAGGTTTAAAACATGTTCAAAAATAGCAGATGTACAAGCTCACAGCGCGGCATAAAGTGACGCGCTGTGAGCTTGTAGATCTGCTATTTTTGAATAGCCAACGCTAAAATAGAAAATTACACGGATGATTTCCCGGTTTTAATGGGTTAAACGAAATCTCTTCAATCTACAAGCGCGTCGAAACGAGATTGTAGATCTGCTATCTTATTCGCTGAATGTTCACCTAATATGACATGTCTTGAATAGGGGGACGCTGGGGGATCCAAGTGGGTTACGTGTTTAAAATACACACTTCAGTGGTTCAGTGGGTGTGGAATGAGATCCAGAAATGGAAGAACTACACAAACGCACACAACTCCCTTAAGAAACCCTTTGTGTCTGGAATCTCTCTTTGGTAAAAAGAGATCTCAGGTACAGTATGTGCACATGTGTATTCTATATGTCTGCATTCTGCTAGCTTCAAGTTAACCAATTTGATGCAGAAGATGGCTCTCATGAATAAATCTCCCAGAATACCCCCGAGGTAACAGAGTGTGTGTGTGGGGTGTGTGGGGGGGGGGGGGGGTTTCAGAGATCGCACATGCAAAATGTTACAAAGGCAACACCAATTTATTGCATCAACAGAAAACTGCTTTCGGCAGCCTGAACCTCCGATACACAATAAAGCCTAGTTGGAAAAACAATCAAGCCCAATCTTTTACTTTGTCGTCCGATGGTGTCACCGTATCCGCGAAGCGTTGTGAGCTTGCAGATCTGCTATTTTTCGACAGAGTACACCGTCGCATGGCCGAGCATGAACTCAGATTTTATAAAGTTGGAGAGAAAAATGGCAGCAGCGGTCTGAATTACACCTTTTAAACACCCAGAGTTGCGGTGTCAGGGTCTGTCTGTCTGTCTCTCAGCAGGTAAGAAAACGTGGACACATTCCTCCTCCATCCTGCCGAAAACCCCCAGAACTAATTTAATCAAAAGTAGTTCTTTTCCAGAAACGTATCAACTGCTGACAAGTGATTTTACAGCTACCGCCAGTGGTGGAAGAAGTACTCAAATGTTTTACTTGAGTAAAAGTATCAATAGCACAATATAAAATAGTAAAAAAATTAAGTAAAAGTCTGGTATTTAGAATTTACTTTAGTTAAAGTACAAAACTATTATACTTAAAAATACCAAAAGTAAAAGCACTCATTATGCAGAATGTCCCATTTCAAGTTTTAAAAATAGCAGATCTAAATCTAAAATCTCACAACGCGTTGCGATGTGACGCGCTGTGAGCTTGTAGATCGGCTATTTTCAAATAGCCTAAATATAGAGCTTAGGTGGTTAATGTATGTTTAGTAATACAAATAAAAAAAGTAACAAATAATTGTAGTGGAGTAAAAGTACAATAGTTGCCTCCGAGATGTAGTGGAGTAGAAGCAAAAGTATAGAAAGTTGGAAATACTCCAGTAAAGTAAAAAATACCACCAAAAGAAATTGTACATAAGTACAGTACTTGAGTAAATGTACTTTACACCACCGCCTGAGCTCAATAATCACAGCCTAGCCACTGTTCTCTTCAACAGGATGCCTGTGCTAATATGTTCACCAGTAGGAGCTATAAAAAAAAAACTAAAATAAAACACCACAGTTAAAAAGTCCAATCCAGACAAACCTCAAGTCATTTGCTTTGTACTATTATAATTTTTGGGGTATGGGGGCAATTTCCTTTTAGGCTTGGTCCAACGCCAACAAAGAGCCTCTTATTTAACACAAGGGGGATAAGAGACCCACATCATGCCCAAACAAGGCAGCAAGCACCCTTTCCTCTCCTTCACACCCCTGCATGGGAAAATCCTCTGTGAATGGCACTCAATGAGTTAAAAGCATTATTTTACACTTTGGGCTATTCAAAAATAGCAGATATACAAGCTCGTAGCGCGGCACCGAGTGCCGCGCTACGAGCTTGTAGATCTGCTATTTTTGAAAAATCGACAAAATGTGTGCAAATTATTATATTTATATTATTTTAATCAAAAATCAAAATCGAGAAAATGTGTGCAAATTATTATATTTATATCAATTTTAACTCAAATCTTTGCTTCTGGGGGGTCCCTGGAACAAAATATTTTGAGGTGGGGGTCGGCGGCCAAATACATATCATTTTGGTGGTCCTTGACATGAAAAAGTTTGAGAACCATTGACATAGTTGCATACGTTTTTTCCAAAAACAGTTAGGATTTAGAAGATATTTTGTAGAATCGGCATGAGGTCTTAATGGGTTAAAGCAGCACTAGGTAACTTCCTAACAACTACTGTATATACAGTAGCATATTGTGTCCCACACAAGTATAAAGTTACATGTTTAAGCAATAACAATCATCCTCCCATAAACGTATAGATTGGGGGGGGGGGGGGGGGGGGGGGGTCCCTGCTAGGTATAGGGGAGACAATGAGTTTCATCCTGGCATTTGCCAAGGCACCAAGGCAGAACTGCCGGTCAAAGCGAAGACTGGCCAATCACAGCGCGTCCTCGCCGGACATGCTTGCACAGACTCTTGGGTAATTAAGTCAAAGACGTTGGCTGTCATGATATTTGTGTCCAAAGTGGCCACTGATACCCCCCAAACTACATAGTACTGCTTTAACTAAGTATGTAAAAAAAAAAGTACTCAGCTCCATTTGGATAAAAGAAAATTGACATTCTCAGTTAAATTAAAACTCCTGTGTGTGTGGATGAGCTGGAGTAGCATTTGTAACTCTGAGAGAGTACACATCATGTAAAGGGTTACATTTCATTGCCGTCAGGCAGAAACCTTGTATCTCCATTATTATAACTCATGTATTTTCATAAATTAATACCCTACTTTTGTCATACAAAAAGTAGCAAAAATCGCAGATCTACAATCTGCTATTTTTGTAATGCTATTTTGTAATTTGACAGAAAAGTAAGAGTTTTGGACAAATTGTCTCTGTCGGGTGGAAACCTCTATGTCCAAAACTGTTAATTTCAGGATTCAAATTCAAAAACAGCAAAAGTAGCAGATCTACAAGCTCAAAACGTGTCACTTCGCACCATGTTTGGAGCTTGTAGATCTGCTACTTTTGATTACTGAGTACTGACTTTTAGTGTGACGCTGTAGTGTGATCCAAGTAGTGCATTAATTAAAAAAAAAAAACACCCAAAAAGTTGTGAGGTTTTTCCACCCGATAGCGATGAATTTGTACTTTCTCCAGAGTTAAATGAACACTCTGAATTGTAACTGCATGTTGTGTGTGTAGTGTACACACAAAACCTCCAGGGGAAGGTTACCTTCTTGTTTCCGTGGTTTTGCTCCTGACCAAATACACGCTCATTTACAACCCCGCTCAGTGTAAACACTCTGTAGTGATCACTGGGCTCCATTCACACCCAGCAGGCCAACGTACATGCAGCGCCAAGCTGACATATCCTGTCTATCCTGAGGCAGAAACCTCTTATCTGCATATTCTAGCTTTTGGTGTTTTTTTTGGAAGAATAATGCCCTAATTGATCATACTACAACGTCACACAAGAGCATCAAAAGCAGCAGATCTGCTACTTTTGATGCTTTTGAATTTGAATCCTGAAAAGTAAGAGTTTTGGACATAATGGGTATAGGGCTGTCACCATTATGACATTTTACTTGACGATTAATTGTCACACAAATAATTGTGTTTTTTGTCGTTGGAACACTGGAACATTATGAATAAAAATGACATTTCTGTTTGGCTTTTAGGTTTCAGGAAGTTGCACAGGTGCAGATATGACAAAATAACCTACAGTATATATACAAAGAATTGACTGACATATTTAATAACTTTATATATATATATACAAAAAATATGTAGTGGAAATAGCCGATCTACAAGCTTGTAGATCTGCTATTTTCAACAAAAAAGTAATGTTTGAAAATATATGAAATTTTTTCAACGTGGAAACGATAATGACGATTATACAAAAATAATTGCGATTAGGCGATTATGTAATAATTGTGACAGGCCTAAATTTTCCACCCGACAAAGACGACGTACAGATACTGTATGTTTCCCTATGTGTGCAGGAGTCAATTTGCAAAGCGACTCTGCGGGGCTCGACCTGTCTGTCTGTCTGTCTGTCCCGGCGGACGGCTGGCTTCCGAGCCGTGTTCTGATCTGTGGGCCCCAATCGATTGGTAATTCAGTTTAAAGCTGAAAATCATTAGTTCTACCAGGCCCCAGCAGCAGCAGCAGCAGCAGCAGCAGCACTGTCTCTGTGTCTCATGAGGACCATTGGTAACACAGCTAACACGAGGCAGCAGTGTGTCCAGGGGAAGTTCTTCTCTCAGCGGAGGAGGCAGCGTTTTCTCCCTTTACTTCTTCTGCTTCTCGGTGTGAGAAGAAGAACCCCATGTAGCGGCAGTGGTGGACGGTAGTAACCAGGTCATGGTTTAACCCATTCAAAACGGGGAACGCATCTACAAATGTCTTCTAAATCCTAACAGTTTTCTGAAACACACGTTTCTGTTGCTATAATATCAGCGGTGCTCAAACCTTTTCATGTCAAGTACCACCCACAATTATATGTATTTGGCCGCTGACCCCCCCCCCCCCCATCTCAAAATATTTTGTTCCAGGGACCCTCAGAAGCAAAAGATTTGAGTTACAAATGTTCGTTTGAGTTACAAATGTTCACTTTAAAAAAAATATATATTAAAAGATTTGCCCAAATTTTCAAGATTTTTCAAAAAATAGCCCAAAGAAATCTAAATCTCAGGACTGAAATCTTTCTGTTATGCCACAATCTGTGAAACTTGAGTGTTTCCTATACAAATTGGCACAAATTATGTAGAATTACTGTTTTTGTTCATATTTTTCTAAACCACATTCCACCACATTACATTCCAGTTGAAGGGAATCGCAGATTGAGGCTTTAAACCTTTTGCTTTTATTAAATATCTTTCTGGGGATTCTACAAATGTCTTCTAAATCCTAAACAGTTTTCTGAAAAACTCATGTTGCTATAATCAGTGGTTCTCAATCTTTTTCATGTTAAGGACCCCCAAAATGATATGTATTTGGCCGCCGACCCACATCTCAAAATATGTTGTTCCAGGGACCCCCCATGAAGCAAATATGAGTTCAAAATGTTCGCTTAAAAAGATATATATATATATATTCAAAGATTTGCACACATTTTCAAGATTTTTCAAAAATAGCAGATCTACAAGCTGTAGATCTGCTATTTTTGAATAGCCAAAGTATACAAATAATGGTTAAAGTAGTTACACAGATGCGTTCCTGGTTTGAATTGGTTAAGGCACAGCAGTCCCATGGCCATGTGCTGTAAGAACGGTCGAGTGGAGCGTCAGGATATAAAGCCTGGCTAAATTCACACCTCAGGCTCCAGACACCTCTTCTATTACTTCAAGTTCAAGTTCTATTTCAAGTTCAAGTCCTATCACTTCAAAGTTAATTCCAATCTAGTAGACGGCCTCGTCGTCGAGATACAGCATGGAGGAGGGCAAGACATGCATCGGCATTGAGCCGGGCCTGTTCTTGTGTTGTTGTATCCTACGGTCCCCCAGGGCTGTGGTTCTCAAACCTTTTCATGTTCAAGGACCCCCAAAATGATACGCATTTGGCTGCGGACCCCCACATGTCCATCTTGTCCCTTTTTTGACCATATATGGACACATTCTGGGTCTGGCAGAACCAGGTCTCCTGGTCTTGTTGAATAGCCAAAAGTATAAAATATGGTTAAAGTGGTTCAAACGATATATTAACTAATTTTGCTGGGGACCCCCTGGTAACCCCCCCAGAACCCCTGGGGGTCCCCGTACCCAACTTTGAGAACCAATGCCCATGGGGACTCTATTTTCCAGGGATCTATATCATTTATATTTTATTTGCACAATTAACAACATAGTAAGCAACAACAACAACACCACAGTAGTGGATTGTGCAGGTGACTTTATAAACCCTGTGGGGTTTTATAAAGTTAGTCTCACCTCATTTAACAACAGAAATACAGATACAAATAGGAAAGTAATCAGAAAAATAAAAAGCAAACCTAAATCATTCAGCAAGATAAATGGATGTGATACGCTGATTTATTTCATTTTTCCCCCCTTATTATTATTAGCCTATTAGCCGTTTTTGTGTTTTCTTTCATAGTATTACTTGTGCTGCCTCAATGCCTGACGATGCAGAACAAAAACAAGTTGCTCACAATGTGTCACAGAGCTTGTATATATCTGCTATTTTCACTCACTGTTCGACCCCCGGGAATAGGGACAGACGCTAGGGTTCATGATCAACATGTTATGTCGGGTGTGCTGCGGACATTATGGTGAAAGCTACACCGTGTTTCTGTCTGAGGCGTTCTCCATCGCCTATAAGCTCCAGTTTGTGGCTGTGGGCCAACGTTTTCTGCACCCCACTAGATCAAAGATGGAACCCCGTTTGGCTTTTCCGTGCTTTCTTTGGGGGATTTTGTTATGGAGAGGAAAGAGAGCAGACTCCTAGGACAATTTGGATGCTGGATGGCGATCTACAGTGCCATGGGTAGTACTAAGGCTAGTTAAAGTTAAATTGTGCCCACAGCATGGGGTCCATTATGAGACACATGCAACATTGGTTTTGCAGTTTGGCAGGTCTTAACCCTTTAGGGGATTTAATAAACAGTAGGTCTGGTGAAGCTTAGTGGCTCATTCTGTTACATGACAATAATGTTAAAAATAAATAAGTTGCCAAAATATTTCTGGGCAACAAAATCGTTTCCATTAGTGTGCTATCATCAGGATGCTGTGCTCAAGGGTGCATTTCAATGGGCGCTGGGCACCATAAAATAATCATTTGAGAATTCAAAGCACTGATTGTGCACACTGAAATTAGCACTAAAAAGACTAATTGTCTTCTTGTTTCTGTGATGCTGAATTTAATATGTTTTTGTACTGCAAAGCAATTTGTCTTTTTGTATGTGTAACCAGTGATTTGATTTTTTGTCAGAAAAAAAACTGTTCAAAGCTCCCAGTTACCATACAATATCCACTACATCATTGAATATCACAGTAATGTTGAATAATGATGATCTCATATTGTGGTTTACACATCTTGGGAGCTGCGGTTCCCTTGCTGAGACGAAAATTTCACCAGCAAACGTACATGATTTTGTTGTTTTTGTCAGACCTGCGGGTCAAAGACAATATTCAAATCATTCTCAGTCAACATTTGTTTGAACCCTCCTGGAATACTGGGGGTGGGGTGAGGTTTGCTCATACAGGGCTCAACACAGAATGGCAGGATGTTGAGACTATTTGACAGTCAAAATAAGCTCCTGGTGATTCACAACTTATCTGACACTATCTGAAATCTCCCGATGCCGTGGACCCCACCCATTGGGCACGCCAAGTATGTTAAAACAAACCTCTGAGAGCTGTTTGCAAATGATTAGGACCCCGGGGTCTGGTTCTCATACAGCAGTGAGCGGTATATACTCACGCATGGGGCTTACATCTCCTCCATGTTATTCTGCATCTGTGCTTTAACCACTTTAGACCCCATATACTTCATTGACCACAGAAAGGGCTCTATACTAGGCCCCCTACTTTTTTGCCCCCCCCCCCCCAAACCAAATCTCTGATGGCTCCAAATAGCCGATCTACAAGCTCACTGTGAGCTTTGCCTACTTGTTGTTAACTAGTTGTACGAGCTCTTGTTTTATTGTCTCATTGGATCTTGTTTATTTGATACACTTATTTGTTTTAGCTCTTGATCATTTGATTTAGCTATTTGTCTCATCTGTTTAAGAAAGTAGGTAGCTGATATATTGCACTTTTACCTTAGCGCTAGGTATACTCTTAGTTGCTTGTTTCAGAAGAGAATGCATTTAAGACTTCTGGTGATTAGTAGTTTCGTTCCCTACCTATGTTGAATGCACTTATTGTAAGTCGCTTTGGATTAAAGCTTCTGCTAAATGACTGTAATGAGCTGTTAGATGTGCTATTTTCACCGAGTGTTCGCCCCTCAAGAATATTTACGCTAGGGTTCAAGTGGTTTAATGTCGATTTACCTCCTGACTGAGAGAGTTTGCCAAAAAAGTGCTCTCACTCAACTCAAACCATGGCTGTACTTTTACTGTATCTTTCAACGCTGCCGTAATGACTGGGACATTTGAAACAACACAGCGCGTATTTGCTGAACTGTGAAATCACTCAACTTGTTCCCTTTATTTTCATGGTTAAGCTTGTCGGTGGCAGACTGTACTTCCACCTCCCATAAAAAAAGCAAGAGAATTATAACGTTCCTGTTTCCACGGGACCCAGTTAAACCCAAAGGCCGTTGGGTTTAATCCATTCAAACCGGGATCGCATCTGTGTAGCCACTTTAACCATTATTTTATACTTTGGGCTATTCAAAAATAGCAGATCTACAAGTTCATAGCGCGTCACCGAGTGCCGCGCTATGAACTTGTAGATCTGCTTTTTTTTGTTTTTTAATCATGATTTTTTTTGCAAATCTTTCAATGTATATATTTTTTTCAAGCTAAAATTTTTAACTCAAATCTTTGCATCTGGGGGGTCCCTGGAACAACTTTTTGGGTGGTCCTTGACATGAAAAAAGTTTGAGAAGCACTGATATTATAGTAACATAATAATAATTTAAAAAAAATGTTACGATTTAGAAGACATTTGTAGAATCCCCAGAAACAAAGATTTGAGTTATTTGAGTTTCACGATGATAAAAAAAAATGCAGATCTACAAGCTCATAGCGCGGCACTCGGTGCCGCGCTATGAGCTTCTAGATCTGCTATTTTTGAATAGCCAAATAAATCTAAAAATGACACAGATGCGTTCCCGGTCTTAATGGGTTAACTCTCGACTCACAAGAGTCAGACCAATGATCTGTAATTCCCTGCACTCATATTACAGAACGCTAAACGACTGAACAACATCGCCTGAATGTCATTCTCACCGTGGTCGGCGAGCCTATGCTCCACATGGGACGTTAGCGCCGGTAATTAATACAGCCCTCTGATCAAACACCGAGCACACTGGTAGAGTTCCAGGAAAACAGGTGGTCTTTTATATTGCCATGTTGACACCCCCAGCGAGGGTTTATAATGCTGCCGTCCTCCAGGTTCCTAGATTTGCTAAAGTAAACAGATCTGCGATGACGCTAAGCCAAGCCACACACAACACAGCCAGAGAGCGCACAGTGTAAAAGAGGAGATAATCAGGACTGTGTTCCCTGATTATCTTCTCAAACGGCTGTCATCAGCTTGATTCAGATCCCAGATAAGGTTTCAAAAAGCTTCCCTCTCTCAGGCCCGTTTCCCCTGTTGCCGCCCCGGCACATCGCAAAGTACTCAACCCCATAGTACTTGAGTCAAAGTAATAGATGCTCCTAGGCCAAGTGAAAGTTGCTACTGGAGTATGCAAAGTACAAGTATTCAAAAGTACAATTTATTCAGGGAAGCCCATTGAGAGCAAGCTCTCTTTTTCAAGGACGCCCTGATAACAGCATTATAAAACACATACATAGTGAAGAATAATAAACTATAAACAAATTACAAAGTACATTTTATTTTCAATATCAATGCATTGCTGTATCAATATCTTGATTTTCCAGAAATGTTCACACACAAAAAAAGAGAATAGCAGCTCTACCAAGCTGTGAGCTTGTAGATCTACAATTTTCACTATTATTTGAAATGGGGCTTAAAGGGGATTACCACTCATTTTCAACTTTGAACTATGTCTTTAAAGTTAGAGCTGTCAAAAGTACACCCTGCGTATGTCATTGATCACATGACCTCAATCAATTATCCAGTTCTAGGCAACATAGAAGGGGGGGGGACTTTTTTCTTATTTCCACACAACAGTTCTAAGGTGTATTAAAGACACAGTTCAATATTGAAAATGAGTGGTATTCGCCTTTAAGTTAAGTGGTTAATTCATAATGTACTTTTTCCATTCCTGTAAATGCAGTGGAAGTCAAAAGTACAATATCTGTCTTTGAAATGTAGTGGAGTGAATGGCATGAGTAGGATCCAAACATTCCTACATTCAAGTAAAGTTGAGGACCCCCTCGCCCTCTACAAGCTCATAGTGCGGCACCAAGTGCCGCGCTATGAGCTTGTAGATTTGCTATTTTTGAAAAATCGTGAAAATGTGTCCAAATCTTTGAATGTATAAAGCGAATATTTGTAACTCAAATCTTTGCTTCTGGGGAGTCCCTGGAACTACAATTTTGAGATGGGGGTCGGCTGCCAAATACATATAATTTTGGGGGTCCTTGCCATTAAAAAGCTTGAGATGAGAACCACTGATATAGCAACATACGTTTTTCAGAAAACCGTGTAGGATTTAGAAGACATTTTGTAGAATCGGAACCTCAGGCCTTAATGGGTTAAGTGACATTAAGGGTGTTTATTTTCTGAAAACACAGGGTTAAATGTCATACAGGACGGTTACATATGGCACTGAAAATGGCTTTGTTTTTCAGGTTGGCAGTAATGGTGATGGTTGTGCCTCTACTGTTGGTTTGTCAGAGTGAGTATAGGGCTATGAGCTCAGGGACTTGGATCCACATAAAGCTCTATTGAAAGCTGCAGGGAGTGGAGGAGTCCTCTCTCCTCTCTTATTGCTCCAGCAGCACCGACACATTTCTCTATTCCCCGGGCACCATTACTGGCTAATACACTCATTATAACTGGCTTTGGGAAATGTGCACAGTCAAGAGCTTTTAGAGAGATCTCAATGCAATCCAGCCATTTCTCTTACAGAGTATAATTGCGGGGGAAAAAACTATCTAACCTAAGAGAAGAAAACAATATGTGATATAATGTACCCCAGGTAAAAAAAGCGCAAAGCATCGAAACTCATCGAAAAGTGAGTCGTGTTCACCGATGTCAAAAACAAGGCCACAATCCACGATGCAAGCATGATGTCTGGTTATAACGGCAGTCTTAACCTATAAGCATCTGTTTATTTGTCTTAGGATTTAAGATACGTTTTCTTATTCAGAATATGACTGACCAATATGTCAATACTTGGACTGCCAGCATGTGAAGGACAAAATATTTTGAGGATGCAAATGCAAACTCATTTGCATCCTAAAAAGCTTATTTTGAAAAACACTGAGGCGGAACAGATTTATATTTTGATGCAAGAGGAGTAATGAAGGCTGCATAAAGTCTTTGTGTGTGTGTGTGTAATGAGGTCTTTCTTTGTGTAAGTTTAACTCCAACAATTGTATGCAAATAATACTTACTATATACTGCAAACAGTGCAATCTGTAGTGTTTTGTTGTTGAACCTCTGAGCCATTGCTCTTACTTGGTAATCACAACTATCCGTCTAGTAATGTATTCTAATACCTCTATGCATGTATTGTAACACTTCCTTTTCAAAGCTTGCATGGGTGTATCCAGCACCAGGCTGCCTGCCGTCCTTTTCCATTTTATTCTCCCCGATAAGCCCACAGTAAGTACAAACCGACCAGTTGTTCAATCTCTATAAATCTGAAAAAACACAAACTGCTGAGCGGTGACTCATATATCAGTCTATTATACACTACAGGGCTGACTGTATTAAACAAATGGCTGGGCCTGCAGCTGGAAAAGAGAGGCAGTATAGAAGAGAGTCAGAGGTTATTGTCTAATTTAAATCTTGGCTGCCTTCCCAGAGCTGTACCACATTCCAATTTGTGGCTGTGTTGCTTGGCGCTACTGACAGAGGTCCAGGGCTGCAAATACTCTTGGGCTTCTCTCCAGAAATGTGTCTGGAAAACTGACGATCAACAGGTTGGCAGAGATTAACGCCATGACTGGGGCAAATTAGCTGAAATTACCAAAATGCACGGATAATGCTGGATTTAGACCTCTAGTCGTATGGCCCGAGTGAGTCGCGTGCCCGGAAATGGTCCGATCTGCAAGTTCACGGCCGTGACGCGTTGTGTGAGCTTGCAGATCGGGTATTTCATGTGACAGAGTAAAAAATCAGGCTTAACCCATTGAATCCGGGAATGAGTCTGTCATTTTAGATGTCTTTGGCTATTCAAAAATAGCAGATATACAAGCTCATACGAGCTTGTAGATCTGCTATTTTTTTCAATCGTGAAAATGTGTCCAACTCTTCAGGACAGGAAAAAAGGCTATACATATTTTTTAAAGCGAATATTTTTAATGGGGGTCCCTGGAACAAAATGTTTTGAGATTAGGGTCCGCGGCCAAATACATATAATTTTGGGGGTCCTTGACATGCCATTTTTGAATAGTCAAAGTATAAAATAATGGTTAAAGTGGTTACACAGATGCGTTCCCGGTCTTAATGGGTTAAGGATGGCTTGCTTTGCGTCATTCCAGCACGTGCCTGTTTCTTCTTTTTTTCACTCTCTTCACCAGCAGTTGTTACAAATCTCGCTGTAAGTCATTAAGTCTTGGTGTAGCTACATGGACACAAAACACGGGTAAAGAAAGCCAGGGACCTGCTAATGTAATACCTTTTTTAAGTTTCATCATGGCAGCTGGAAAAGACAGCTGTGAATAATATGAAGCAGCTAGCTCAACAATGGATAGATGTTGCTCAACTTGAGCAACATCTTAGAAGCAATTAGCTATTTCAAGCATCTACTCTCTGGCGTGCTATTGTCCATGTGTCTGCGAGATTGACAGCACACACCAGGACGTCGTTAGCAAACTTGACGTCTGCTGAGCTCCAGACATTGTTTTTCTTTGTGAGACAGACAGTCAAAGCCAAGTGCTTCACTTTAGTTTTTTTGCGCATGTGTGTGTGTGTGTGTGTGTGTGTGTGTGTGTGTGTGTGTGTGTGTGTGTGTGTGTGTGTGTGTGTGTGTGTGTGTGTGTGTGTGTGTGTGTGTGTGTGTGTGTGTGTGTGTGCGTGCGTGCGTGCGTGCGTGCGTGCGTGCGTGCGTGCGTGCGTGCGTGCGTGCGTGCGTGCGTGTGTGTGTGTGTCTTTTTTTTTTTACAATATTTAAACTCAAAATGTCATTTTTTACTTCAAAAGCTGTGTGAGATTAAGTCGCCTTGGAGTAATTACAAACATTAAGCTTCACCATTCATTCCATATCACTGCACTGACATTTAAAGAGGTCCGGGAACAAAAGGCCTACGAACAGATCTGTTTAGTTGTAATGCAAAGAGAAAATTCCATTCCTGTGTAAATATGACAGGACTATGGGTTCAAAAGGCAACCTGTAAATGGCAGGCTATGGAATTAAATGGAGGAATGCCATGTTTGTTTGCCATGTTTTTGAAGTGTTCCTTTTTTTTTACAGGAGGAAGAGAGATACGTTAAGCTAGCAAAGTGTTCAGAAAGGGATGAAAGCAAAGCGAGCTCTGTGCAGAAATCAGATTTCATGTAGTAGGTAACGCTACGTTTGTTCAGTCGCAAGCCTCAACGGTCTGTGAGTGACTGAGCAAACGCAGACATTTGCCCCAAAGTGAAAATTTTCCTACGGTCAACGTCAGGCTGTCGTGAGTGTTTGAGCCAAACATACAGTACATGTCATCAGTGGTAGAAAGTAACTAAGTACATTTAGTTAAGTACTGTACTTAAGTACAATTTTGAGGTATTTGTACTTTACTTGAGTATTTCCAATTTCCAATACTTTTACTTCTACTCCACTACATTTCAGATCCAAATATTGTACTTTTACTCCACTACATTTATCTGAAAACTTTAGTCACTAGTTACTTTTCAGATATAAATTATTACATTATAAAACATACATTAACCACTTTAGCCCTATTTTATATATAGGCTTTTTGAAAATAGCCTATCTACAAGCTCGCGACGCGTTGTGAGCTTGTAGATCTGCTATTTTCAAACATTTCAGTACATTTACTTTTGGTACTTTAAGTACATTTTGATACCAATACTTTGGTACTTTTACTCAAGTATATTTAGAATTCCGGACTTTTACTTGTAAAAGAGTACACATTCAGTATTGATACTTTTACTTAAGTAAAACATGTGGGTACTTTTTCCACCACTGAGTACATGTCATAAAGTCAGTCACGTACTATTACTGGAACCAAACGCTGGTAATGGCAATGACACTATAGGTTCTCTCACTACATTGGGTTTTGGGCCTACAACAAATCCATATATCCCTAATCCAGCTCATTTTCGAGCTGTGCAAGAACATGACGAGAAAATGCCCTTGTGCACTAAAAAGGTACATCGATGTTTATCCCACTTGATTAGCCTATTCAATATGAAATAGCCGAACAAGAAAGCAACTCTGAACTTTTGTCTCTTTTTACAATTGAAAATAATCGTCTGCCGTGTTTTTTATTTGTACAGCCCCCCCCCTCCCCCTCCCCCCTTAACGGCTGTATTGATTTCCTCCTTTGACCACAGCTCCCTCGGAGCACTTTTATCCCATTTCTCGTGTCCACAAAGCTTAAAAAAAGGGGTCACTGACATTTTCCGTATTTGAGCCTTGACCTCTATTTTAGGACTGAGCTGTGCGTTCTCTCTCTCACCGAAAATAAATGAGAGCGGGTCCAGCACTGCCAGCTCTGCTCTGCTCTCGCTGCCTTCCTTCCACCGGCACACACACACATGTTCCTCTGTCGCTCTTCATTCGTCTTCATTAGGCTCGCGTTTGACCTGCTTCTTCAAATCTCTGCGAACATACAGTCTGCAGGGAGACAGGGGAGGCTGGGGAGGTGGCAACCCCAGATGGGTACGCTGTCTTTAATGGGGCATCTTGTTTATTGTGTGTGTGTGTGTGTGTGTGTGTGTGTGTCTGTGTGTGTGTGTGTGTGTGTGTGTGTGTGTGTGTGTGTGTGTGTGTGTGTGTGTGTGTGTGTGTGTGTGTGTGTGTGTGTGTGTGTGTGTGTGTGTGTGTGTGTTTGCTTGCAGATGCAGAGGCATGGGAAGTGCAACACCACTGTAGTGTGGGCCGGCACTTTACTGTATGCCTCTTGTATACTTGGTCGCCCGATTAAGTCACTGGCCTATAGTGCGTAGCAAAAAATCCTGAAGGGGGGCGTCAACAAGTGTCATTTGGTAGCGGCGGACATCTTGGTGTGGGATAAACAGATTGACTTAACATTGACCCCCACCAGTATATCTGCAGCTACTATGCCACCCCCCCCCGTGGGGACGACACGTTGCCTCACAAACACTATGCCTAACCCTAACCCTAATCTCTCAAGAACAGATTCAGAGCTGCGCTACAGAATCTGTCGGGAGCCCCGTTCAGAACGTGTGAGCGTTGGCCTACAAGTGGGCGTGCCTTCTGATCAGGAAGCGGGCCGTGCTTTACCCAATCAAATGTAGTGGGCGGGATTTACATGTGCGGCTCGCTTCCCACTGGAAACAAACCGAAACTCATTTAATAATAGAGTCCTCAGAGCCGACAAAACCACGGAAAGTTAGTAACATTTTAACTTGTTCTTTCATCATAGAAACAAGTGGGCTCATAACCAAAACGATCCATGTTCTTTGGAAGAAATGGCGTTAGTGTTCCGTGGAGAAATATTGTTAGTGGGAATGAAAACATAGGCGCACCACCGGAAGTGGAGGGCTGAGGGCAGACCAAAACGTCGGGTCCAGTCAGCGTCTGTCTATTTAATCACTCCCCCCAGAGTCAAATGCAAAAGTGAAAAACGCTGGGGGCGCTGTTTTTCCTTTTTATTTGACGATGGGTTCCCAGATTGCCCTAACCCTAACCTCACAAACACTATGCTTAACCCTAACCCTAACCTCACAAACACTATGCCTAACCCTAACCCTAACCTCACAAACACTATGCCTAACCCTAACCTCACAAACACTATGCCTAACCCTAACCTCACAAACACTATGCCTAACCCTAACCCTAACCTCACAAACACTATGCCTAAACCTAACCCTAACCTCACAAACACTATGCCTAACCCTAACCTCACAAACACTATGCCTAACCCTAACCTCAAAAACACTATGCCCAACCCTAACCCTAACCTCAAAAACACTATGCCAACCCTAACCCTAACCTCACAAACACTATGCCTAACCCTAACCTCAAACACTATGCCTAACCCTAACCTCACAAACACTATGCCCAACCCTAACCCTAACCTCACAAACACTATGCCTAACCCTAACCTCACAAACACTATGCCTAACCCTAACCTCACAAACACTTTGCCTAACCCTAACCTCACAAACACTAAGCCTAACCCTAACCCTAACCTCACAAACACTATGCCTAACCCTAACCTCACAAACACTATGCCCAACCCTAACCCTAACTTCACAAACACTATGCCTAACCCTAACCTCACAAACACTTGCCTAACCCTAACCTCACAAACACTATGCCTAATCCTAACCGAAATTATGCCTCAACCTAACCTCAAAACCACGCCCATCTGGGCGAAACACCTGGAAAGAGAGTGTCTGAAAAGCACAGCTGTTATGTATGTCAGAGACAAAAGGGAAGACTTCACAACTGTCAACCTGTTATCTGCTAATTTGCCCTCAAGAGTCAGAGCCAGATGTCAAGTGGACATATAGGAGAACTTAAGCCCGATTTATACTTTGTCGTACAATGGCCTGAACATCTAGCTAGAATAAAGCTCAGTAGAATCATAATCACAGCGGAGCAGCGGAGGATTCTACTATCAAGGTGTTCAAGGAGTTAAACTATGTTCACTTGTATTTTGACGACAGGAATTCTTTATACATTATAAATATTAACATGAACTAATTAACAAATAAGAATAATTGCCACGTTTGCATATTCATCACCAGTGAGTTCCCTTGTAAGACGTGTGAGCTCCGAGCAGTGAACAACAAAGTTGTGCATAAATCAAAGTGTCTTTCTTTGCCAAGGCAGAACCCCCTGGGAGGTACCTCGGTGCTTAATTAAAATCCAGAAGGATCATGTTTTAAGTGTAGGTGAGCGAGCACTGAATAACAATGACAAATCATGCCCCAGAGCATTAGTGGTGTGTGTGTGTTATGGAACTGAAACAACACTACAACGTTTTTGTTTTTTTTGTTTCTTGAAAAAAAAAAATGAGCGAGGCGTAATCTGACACACTTGTAAAATAAAGCGTTATGTTGCTCATGGACAGCAGTCAATATAGAGCTCCCACTTGGCGTTAGTTCTGGCGACCGTAACCCCTCCAAAAACCAGGGATTGGCATATTAATCTCATAATTACCCATATGGGATTAGAATTAATGCAGCTCTTTATTAGACATTATGTGATGGCTTAGTCTTTTTACTCGACTGTTTGTGCTCCTTTTTAACACATTAAGACTGGGAACGCATCTGTGTGTCATTTTTTTAAATTATTTTGGCTATTTTAGAAAAATCTTGAAAGTTTGTGCAAAATTGAATAGGCCTAATATATATTTTTAAAGAGAACATTTGTAACTCACATTTTTGCTTCTGGGGGGGTCCCTGGAACAACATATTTTGAGATGGGGGTCCGCGGCCAAATACATATCCTTTTGTGTGGTCCTTGACATGAAAAGGTTTGAGAACCACTGATATAGAAACATAGGTTTATTTTTTTTAAACTGTAGGATTTAGAAGACATTTATTTGTAGAATCCCCAGAAGCAGAGGTTTGAGTTACAAATGTTTGCCTTAAAAAAAAATATATATATATATATATATATATATATATATATATATATATATATTCAAAGATTGCACACATTTTCACATTAAAAAAAATAAATAGCAGATCTAAAAGCTCGTAGCGCTACGAGCTTGTAGATCTGCTATTTTTGAATAGCCCAAAATAAATTTTAAAAAGATGACACCGATGCGTTCCCGGTCTTAACGGGTTAAGCCAGACAATCTGTCACACAGAGAGTGCTTGCCAACGAGCCAGTATAAGCAGGCTGTTTATATAAAGTGTCATAGATCATCAGTCATTTCCTCAGTAGTAGGAGTTGAGAGGGGAACACGGTTATATAGCCGAAGCTTCACACACACACAGTATGTAGTTTGTCTAAGGGGAAAGACTGTAGTGCCTTTCATTTGAAGATATGAACCTTCAAAGTGAGACATCTAGCATTAGATAAAATATGACACTATACGTACGGCGAGAGATTGATGGCACACAAAGCAGAGCTGGGGGGAAACACAAAGTAGAGCTGGGGGGGGGGGGACGAGTGCCAGTTGTTGATGTTGTTTTTGGACGGCACATCAGATGACACCGAAGATACAAGATTGAGTTCTGTATTTTTATACAGATATGGAAGGATTCACTTAAGTTTATTGATCTTTGCTTGTGTTATACCCAAAATGCGGATATACAGCATTTTAGGAAATTAACCCATTAAGACCGGGAACGCATCGGTGTAATTTTTTGATTTCTTTGGCTATTCAAAAATAGCAGATCTACAGTAGATATGCTATTTTTGAAAAATTGTGAAAATCTGTGCAAATCTTTGAATATATATATTTTTAAAGCGAATATTTGTAACTCAAATCTTTGTTTCTGGGGGGGTCCCTGGAACAAAATATTTTGAGATGGGGGTCCCCGGCCAAATACATATAATTTGGGGGGTCCTTGACATGAAAAAGTTTGAGCACCACTGACTATAGAAACATGAGTTTTATTTTATTTTTAACTGTTAGAATTTAGAAGAGATTTGTAGAATCCCCAGAAGCAAAGATTTTAGTTTTAATGTTCGCTTAAAAAAAAAATATATGTATATATATTCAAAGATTTGCACAAATAACGACTTTTCAAAAATAGCAGATCTACGAGCTCGTACGAGCTTGTATATCTGCTATTTTTGAATAGCCAAAGAAAACTTAAAATGACACAGATGCGTTCCCGGTCTTAATGGGTTAACTGCACAGCAGCACAGTATTAACAGTGGCACACACACACACACACACGCACGCGCGTGCACACACACACACACACACACACACACACACAAAGACTTACACCCAGTATACTCTGTCTGTATTGTACTAGGATGTCAGAGAAGGCTACAATGGCTGGGGCTGTTTGCCCCCGGAGGCTATTGTTGTCCCGGCTCTTTGAGTTTCTGGATCTGACAACATGTGCACTCACTGACCAGGCCAAGCAGCTCTCTGACTGGTCTCTGGGCCAAGAGAGAGAGACGGGTTAGTGTAGCAAATCATCCCATTAAAGAATGATGTACACGCAGGGTACCATTCAGAACGGAAGGGAGGGGGAAGCAATCTTCTTTACCACTTAAGCCCCTATATTCTCTATCTATCTATATATATATATACACATACACTGTTACTGTAGATGATCTATGAGTTCACAATGCATTTGCCCAAATTAGGGATGCCAGGGTTAAAGGAGTAGTTCACCCCCCAAAAATCGTATTTTTCTATCAATTACACACCCCATGGAGCCTTGAATTCATGGAGATGTCGCATTCCTGAGCCAAAAAATTGATGACCAGGTAATTGGTCAAGAGGAGACTCTTTGAGTCTCTGCTGGTCATCAAATTATTGGCTTAGGAATGCGACAAAAACTAAAACAATCTCCATGAATTCAAGGCTTCATGGGGTGTGTGTAATTGATAGAAAATAAGATTTTTTTTGGGGTGAACTTCTCCTTTAATGTGGTTAACATACTTTTTTTTAATTACATTCTACACTGACATTATCAAACATACATATCAAACAGATCCTAGTCCTACATTTCCCCCAAAAAGGAAACGCATGTATTTAATCCAGTCTGACCAGACAGCATGCGTGAAACTGAATGACCAGAGGGGGCGATATATAAAACAATCAGAGGCCACGGATGTTCCACCACACCCATCCCCCCCCAAGCAAATCGAACCATGCATCGAATAAACTGTCCTACATTACTCCTGTTTCTCTGCAAGCATCATAATTGTGATGTGCACGTGCCCTTTGGAAAGGCAAGGGAAGGAAAAAAGAAAGAAAAGGGAGTAGCATGTTGGAAGCTAAAGCGCACTTATTATCAGCAACCGTCTCCCCAAGTTAAATCTGCTCAATTACATAGCTCTGGAGAGATATCCCCCAAAGCAAAGCAACCCAGTCCCAGTGGCCAATCAGTCACAGCAAATTGCAGTGGTGGATTTTTCAGACTTGGCAGATTTGAATAAAGACATGATTATTATTATTATGATGATGATGATTATTTCACTGTTGCTTGGTAGCCCCTGAATACAATTTTGATGGGTCCTTTTTTTTTGTATTTTGGAGCCAGCATGAACTGTACACTGCTACTGATTAAAAAAAGCAAAAAGAAAAGCAAACAGAGAATTGAGGGCGCTGCCACTCAATGTGGCAAGCTAATTGGGCCGGTCTCCTTAGTGGAGATGAATGCAGAGATTATCTCCCCCTACGTGTGTCCAGTGACTCTCCCCCTCCACTCCACCCGGCAGGTAAATTGGCCGATGACAGACTGACAGGAGGGAATTATTTCCCTCAGTCTCTCCATTGTCTTTCTCTCTTCTATCTTCACTTAACCCATTAAAGACCTGGAACGCATCTGTGTCATTTTTAGATTTGAGCTAAAAAAGCATTATTTTTACACTTTGGCTATTCAAAAATAGCATATACAAGCTCGTAGCGAGTGCCGCGCTACGAGCTTGTAGATCTGCTATTTTTGAAAAATCGTAAAACATTTTTATCTCAAATCTTTGCTTCTGGGGGTCCCTGGAACAAAACATTTTGAGATGGGGGTTGGCGGCCAAATACATATCATTTTGGGGGTCCTTGACGTGAAAAAGTTTGAGCACCACTGATAGAGAAACATACGTTTTTCAGAATTTAGAAGACATTTGTAGAATCGGCTTCAGGTCTTAATGGGTTAAAACAACCAGTTGGTAATTATGGTGTGGCGCCCTTTCTTGAAATACTTTGCCCCCCTCCTCCTCCCCCACTCCCGCCTTTGTTCATGAATTGTGAATGTATATGATGACACACACAAATCATGATTACATTTGCAATGCTTTTTTTCCCCCCACTGGAGTAACACAGACCTGTGTTGAATTATGACTTGAGTTCCAAAAGGCTTACTTTGCTTCTAGGAGGCTGGATGAGATCCAGATTGGATGTTTTTTATATGCCTAATCTGTGCTCCGTACGACAGCGTCACGGACCAACGTTAAGTGAACTTAAAGATCGGATATTTTTGGTCCGTGACGCCACTATGCGGCCCTCACATCTACGTCACACGACCTAACCGACCAATATATGTCTGAGCCATAGTGTCAGAGTACCCGCTGTACCCGTCTGTCTGTGTCCCTTTTGTGCCCATATATGGAGATGTCTGTTTCTGTCTGTCTACCTGTGTCGCTTTTATGCCCATATATATACCTGTATACCTGTGTATCTGTCACTTCCTTTTCCTCTTATGCCCATATACGGAGATCGCTGATGTCATCAGTTTATATATGCCCATATATGGGAACGCCCCTTCCGTGCCCATATATGGAGCCGACTGATTTGTTTGCACCCGATGCCGTGACGACACATTGAGGTTAGACAACACACTCCATATTTGGGCATAGCTAGCTGCATTGGGAACTCCTTATACGGTTATGGCCGAGACATAGTGACACGAGCGTATGTCAGAGGTCCGACCGCCGGCCTTCCCTTAAGCCAATTTTAATATTAGGATATGTTTTGTAGTATATTTGTATTGTATTGTATGTACTACTGATGGATTGAGTACAATGGAAACTTTGTGCTATCCTTTTACAATAACCTTTGACTGTACTACCTGTACACACTCACTCTCTCTCTATCATATTTATATGTACTAGTCCATACCCGTGGCGGGGATATGCCCACATGATCTGGCAACCCGGAGAGGCAGTTCGTCCCATAGCTCGCAGGGCCGGCCATCCCACAGCTGGGCAGCCGTAACCATGGCGAAATTCTTTTACAGGAAAAACGCTAATAAACAGCTGACAGTTGGGGAAATCGAAAAACGGGCTTCGCTGTTCCGTGCACATGGTAATGGTCAATGGCTGTGTGCAAATGCAGATCAATTGCTCCAGCCACTGAGGAGAAACGGGCAGAAGAGATTTTGGCCTCACCACCGGGACAGAGGTTTCTGGAATTATAGGAGGATATATTTATATTTATATATATATATATATATATGGGGTACACACTAGAGATGCGCGGATCGCGGTTTTAGCCGCGGTTGCCGCAGTTAACTGCAGTTTGGGTGGATTTGGGTCAATCAAATATAATAATGAATTAATATTGGATAAACCGCGGGTGAAAAAATGTGGGAATTCCATTAATATATCAATCTTTAGGCCTATTATAGCTTTTAAAAAAAACGAAATCTCGCCGTGCGTGCGTTTGTAGTATTTTAATATTACGTCATTTTACATCAGGCACAAATTAGTCGCCTACTGCACGTTGATTTACCGGCAAGGGGTCTTTGTACCGGCTGCAGCCAATGTTGCCAGATTTTGCGAGAGAAATAAGCAGCAAGGTCTATGAAAACAAGCCCAAAGCAAGCGCCAAATTACCCCAAAAGTCAAAGTGGCAACAAAGCAAGTTGAAAGCGAAAGTAAAAAAAAATTAGCTTCAAGCTCCGTCTTGTTGTTACCATAGATATGGATTGTATACAGTCACTACATCGCGGCAAACAGTGGTGAGTAACATTGTTTATAAGAAAACTAACGTCAGGAAAATAATAATAATTTGATGCGGTTGGTGCAGATCTAGAAATAGGATGGTATAATTAACCGCGGTTGGATGGCGGGTGGATAATGAACATGTATATGCGGATTCGGTTGACGATAAACCCTATCCGCACATCTCTAGTACACAGACACCCAATAAAGTGGTTCTCAAACTTTTTTGTGCCAAGGACCCCCAAATTGATATGTATTTGGCCGCGGACCCCCATCTGAAAATGTTTTGTGCCAATGTTTTGTGTTAAAACAATTTAAAAAATAGCAGATGTACAAGCTTGCAGCACGGCACGAAGTGACGTGCTGTGAGCTTGTAGATCTGCTATTTTTTCAATAGCCAAAGTAACAGATTTTGCTGGGGGACCCCCTGGAACCCCTCCAAGGACCCCTGGGGGGTCCCAATGCAATTAAAAGGATTGGGTGAAGACAAAGCAGGCCTGTGATTTCATCTGGTGTCTCTCCACCCAGAACCAACAGACAAACAGCCTGTCCTGCTGTGACTGGGCCGACCGACTGAACCCATACCAGCGCGTAAACAGCTCTTTCAGCTCAGCAATCATTTATTACATATCAACCCAAATAAGCCGGGAAGTGTCTCTGTGTGTGTGCTCAAGATAACATAATAATAAAGAGAACATTAAAAACACGCTAATAATATACATTCAGATGCACCAGTGGTGGGAAAAGTACTCAAATGTTTTACTTAGTAGTAAAAGTATCAATACTGCAATGTAGAATTACACTCTGTTACAGGTAAAAGTCCAGAATTCTAAATTTACTTGAGTAAAAGTACAAAAGTATTGGTATCAAAATGTACTTAAAGTACCAAAAGTAAAAGTACTAAAATGTTTGAAAATAGCAGATCTACAAGATGCGACGCGTTGTGAGCTTGTAGATCGGCTATTTTCAAATAGCCTAGGTATAAAATAGGGCTGAAGTGGTTAATGTATGTTTTATAATATAATAATAATAATAATAATCTGCAAAGTAACTAGTAACTAAAATGTTCAAATAATTGTAGTGGAAAAGTATAATATTTGGTTTCGACATGTAGATTAGAAGTAAAAGTATTGGAAATTTGAAATACTCAAGTAAAGTACAGATACCTCAAAACTTTACTTAAGTACAGTACTTAAGTAAATGTACTTAGTTACTTTCCACCACTGAGATGCACCAACTGTAAACATACTAGCCTGGCACCTCGGCCCCCGGACGCAAATTCCCATCCCGATATATAATGGTAATGAAATAAACAGATTAGGCTGCATGGCAAAACTGGTTAATAACCTTATGTGCAGAGACTCAGAGCAGAAGGCCATTTAGTTCACGAGCAGCTACAGTATTTACATAGTGGCTTTTAAAAACACTAATTAACTGTTAACCTTGTTGGCGGTCCAACTGTGTCCGTCCAATAATGCAAGAGCACACACGTTGAATAGCCACAATAACAATGTCTCTCAAGCCTAAAAGTGACGTCAACACAGCTCGTACTGTGTACATGCATGGGAAATAGTCGATTTACAAGCTCACAATGCGCCCGCCTTTCCACGTGTCGTGGGCTTGTAGGTCAGCTATTTTCAGTGCCACGCACCACTGCATTGTGTCAAAAGGAATGTTAGTGTTAGACAAGACTTGCATGCAAGGGGGGAGGGGTGTTTGTTCACTATGATCAATATGACGCAATATGACATTCTACTGTATATCAGGGGCTGACACTAGGGCAAGAACAGGTCATGTTCTACTTGCCCAAAGGTCATGCTCACTTGCCCCGAAAACAACATTTTCCATTGTAAAATGATAGGTAAAAATTGCACTTGTAGAACAAATACATTTTAAACCCAATCCACTTGTAGAACAAATACATTTTAAACCCAATCCAGTGCAACTGCTAGTTGTAAAAAGGTAGCATTGTTCTTCATAAATAGCCCATAATATTCAATTAACCCATTAAGACCTGGAACGCATCTGTGTCATTTTTTGATTTTAGCTAAAAAAGCATTATTTTACTTTGGCTATTTTTGAAAAATCATGAAAATGTTTGCAAATCTTTGCATTTATACATTTTTTACTCAAAACTTTGCTTCTGGGGGTCCCTGGAACTAAATATTTTGAGATGGGGGTCCGCGGTCAAATACATATCATTTTGGGGGACCTTGACATGCAAAAGTTTTGAGCACACGACTGTACTAACAAGTTTTTTCAGAAAACTGTAAGGATTTTTAACTCCACTTGCCCGAACATTTTATTTAGTTGCCACGGGACAGTCAGGCAACCGGTATACCGTTAGTGTTGAAACCCCTGTATATACGATATGACAGCAAGTGAAAGAGAAGTGGTGGAACTAGAATATTGTATGCAGCATACAATGGCATCTGGAGTGTTCATTTTAGACTAACTCTTTAATTACAAGTGTAAAAAAAAAGAAACGGCCTGTGTAATTTAGGACAGAGTTAAATCAACATTGTGGATTTTGCTATGCATGGGCATACAAGCATGTGCTCAATACATCATGGCACCCAGAACCAGGGGTGGAAGAAGTACTGAGATGTTTTTCTGAAGTAAAAGTATCAATTCCACAATGTAGAAATACTCTGTTACAAGTAAAAAAAATATATATATATGGTATTCAGAATGTACTTGAGTAAAAGTACAAAAGTATTGGTATCAAAACGTACTTAAAGTACACAAAGTTAAAGTACTCACTACGCAGAATGTCCCAATTCAAAATGTATAAAAGTCTTTTGAAAATAGCAGATCTACAAGCTCACAACGCCTCGCGATGCAACGCGTTGTGAGCTTGTAGATCGTCTATTTTCACATGGCCAAAGTATAGGGCTGAAGTGGTTAATACATGTTTTCTAATAATCCAAATCTACAAAGTAACTAGTAAGTCAAGATTTCAAATACTAAAAGTACAATATTTGCCTCTGAGATGTAGTGGAGTAAAAGCAAAAGTATTGAAAATTTGAAATACTCAAGTAAAGTAAAAATGAATACCTCAAAATTGTACTTAAGTACAGTACTTGAGTACATGTACTCAGTTACTTTCCACCACTGCCCAGAACCATCACCCTAGACATGAATAGCATACCAGTGTATCACCAGAATCAAAGTAATGACACACCAGCACCTATGATTACAGCTGAATGAGATTTACAAGAGAGCTGGATGATGAATGACTTTAAATAAACAGCGAGCCGTGGCACTGAGGGGGGAAACGGCTTTACATTATGCTTATAACATGTACTTTTGTACATACAGCTGTGTCTCATGCCAAAAATAGATCTATAAGCTCACAACGACGCGACGTGTATGTTGTGAGCTTATATACATCAGCTATCTTTGGGGCGAGTGACACCGGGCACACAACAAAGTATAAATCAAGGCTTTAACGGTATTTGTTTTTGCTCTCGGGTTTCTGAATCAGCAGAAAAACATCTTAAGACTCTCTCACCCCTCTAGTTATATTACAGGGCTAAATCCTCTGCAAGAAGACTAAAATAAATTGCAGACAGTGTGTTCACATATAACATCCTTTGGGGTAATAAACCTGTTGGCCAAAGCTAATATTAGTGTTTCTGTGCCTAGTGAAGTATTACTTATTCTGTAAGTGTATAGCTTTAGTGTAGCAAGGCAGCCGCTCCAGTCTCTCAATATGAAACTCTACAAGGCCTGAGAAAAAAAACTGATCAGAGCTATACCTAAGTGAGCAAATATGCCGCTGATTTTAACAAGCAATCTGCCCGGCGATATAAAGGCAACTGACAACTGATATGGCATTTTGTCCGATGACATAAGAGCACATTTTGACATGTCCGCAGAATAGCGCGTCTTTCTTTGATCAGATTAATTGGAGCTGAGCATCTGTGTCATTTTGAGATTTATTTGGGCTATTCAAAAATAGCAGATATCCATGCTCATGAGCTTGTAGATCTGCTATTTTTTTTTTTTATCGTGAAAATTGGTGCAAATCTTTGAATATATATATATACGTTAGTTTTTTTAAGCGAACATTTGTAACTCAAATCTTTGCTTCTGCGGGGGGTCCCTGGAACAACATATTTTGAGATGGGGGGTCCGCGGCCAAATACATATCTAAAAATGTTTTCTAAATCCTACGGTATGTTGCTATATCAGTGGTACTCCAACTCTTCCATGTCAAGGACCCCCCAAAATGCTAAGTATTTGGCCCGTGGACCCCCCCCATCTCAAAATACGTTGTTCCAGGGACCCCCCAGAAGCAAAGATTTGAGTTAAACATGTTCGCTTTAAAAATATATATTCAAAGATTTGCACACATTTTCCCGAAAAGAAAGAAAAAAAACAGCAGATCTACAAGCTCATGGTAGCGCTGCGCTATGAGCTTGTAGATCTGCTATTTTTGAATAGCCTAAGTATAAAATAATGGTGAAAGTGGTTACACAGATGCCGTTTCCGGTCTTAATGGGTTAAGAAAGGGTATATATGGTCTAACAATGCGTTAGCCTCGCCAAAGGCCAATGTCACATACTGTAGGTCCCACAAATCTGAATTAACCCTATAAGTCTTGCCTGCGTTGCTACACGAAATTAAAGCGGTCGGCCCGTCTCAATGTCACGAGGACCATGTTCCTGAGCCGGTAGTATGTATGTAAGGTCTCTGGCTCTCTCCTAGATGAGTATCAGAATCTAATGGAGTCTCGAAACTGCAGGGGTGCCACGGGATCGCCCGTGATTAGCTTGTGGAACCCGATGAAGGTCACCGCCGCTGAGCTGAGCAGAGCCACACACACACGCCTTCATAAAACCATGCGGCGTATCATTATTTTCAAAGTGTTTCATTAGGGACGGTTAACCCGTTAAGACCGGGAACGCATCTGTGCGAGTCGTTTTTAGGATTTATTGGGCTATTCAAAAATAGCGGATATACAAGCTGGTAGCGCGGCACCGAGTGCCGCGCTATGAGCTTGTAGATCTGCTATTTTAGAAAAATCATGAATGTTTGTGCAAATCTTTTGAATATACATATTTTTTAAAGTGAACATTTTTAACTAAAATCTTTGCTTCTGGGGGATTCTACAAATGTCTTCAAAATCCTAACAGTTTTTTGAAAAAAAACGTATGTTGCTATTGCAGTGGTTCTCAAACTTTTTCATGTCAAGGACCCCCAAAATTATATGTATTTGGCCGCGGACCCCCATCTCAAAATATGCTGTTCCAGGAACCCCCCAAAAGCATAGATCGGAGTTAAAATGTTTCGCTTTAAAACGTATACAGTATATATATATATTCAAAGATTTGCACACATTTTCAAGATAATTTTTTTTTTGCAGATCTACAAGCTCATAGCGCGGCACTATGAGCTTGTGTATCTGCTATTTTTGAACAGCCAAAGAAATCTAAAAATAACACACAGATGCCTTCCCGGTCTTAATGGGTTAACCTTGGCTAACTCTGAGCTAACAGTTTAATCAGCCGCTCTGTAATGTCTTTGATACAAGCGTAATCATTCCGCTTTCTCCTCTCGTTTATCAGTGAGGAAACGGGGGAAAGAGATGTACTCATGGCTCTAATTCGAGGAGCAAAGAGCTCTCCTTTTCCAAAAGGTTACGCAGGTGTGTGAAAAGGTACACCGTGAGTAAGAGCCTCTCTCCAACGACGAGGAACTGGATCCCCCTGGAAGGAATGTGTTTTTTTTTTAAAGGATTCATGCGCCAGACCTCAGCAGACCTCCTTCCTTTGGTCCATGCTTCTTCTTCTTCTTCTACCGGCACCGCAGCACGGCACAGAAAACACAGGCAAAGCACTGTTGTTGTTGCCGGATTTTTGCGAGAGAAATAAGCTCTATGAAAGGTCTATGAAAACAAGCCCAAAAGAAGCGACTAGGCTACATGAGCATTTTAAACATGTATACATTGGCTATTTGAAAATAGCAGATCTACAAGCTCACAACGCGTCGCGATACGACGCGTTGTGAGCTTGTAGATCGGCTATTGTCAAAAGAAAATCACACAAATCTATAATGGGGGGGGAATTAAACACATATTTACTTGGGGGTCCTTGACATGAAAATGTTTGCGAACCACTGGTTTAAACGACATCAGGAAACAAGCCCAAATAAACAACTACACTTTAGAAACAAGCCCAAAAAACCACAACCACCGATATTTACTTTGCTACTTTACAGAAAAACAAGCCCAAAGTCACTTATAACAAGCAGACATGGAAACACCGCAGGCAAGCATACTATAGTATGGACATTATGCAGAGACGCGAAAACAGTATATGCTCCAACTTCTAAAAACAGGAATCTGCACAAGAATCCATCTTCAAATAGTCTGGAGGTGCTCAACCAACATGAAAAACAACCAACTTTTCCTTTCATTTGAGCTCCATCACAGTAGTCTAGTTAATCTTTCAGTTATGCAGACATGGAGCGATTTATATTTTTTTCCCCCACCTCTCTCAACCAGAAGTTTGAAGCATTTCAAATCATAGGTATTACAGTTAAAAACATAAAACTCACTCTCAATAGCGGAAAATCTGTCTGTGTGCGCTGTAGTAGTTAGATGATTATTACTAAAAAAAGGAAGCCAGGATCATGTGACCCCTGCATGTTATACCGAACAGCGGGTTTTTCAGAAGTCAGGAGGACAATTGAAAATGTGAGCAATTATCTTAGGTAACATTGGAGGAACAAAGTCCCACATAAAAAAAAAATGCATTCAGTAATGAGATGATGTTAGCAGATCTGGATTCCACATCCTTCACTAATTGGCCATTTATTACTGCATCCTAAAAGAAAAGACACGTTCAAAATCTGGGAAGAAGAAAAAGGTATCGTCGTCGTATCACAGCTAAAGGATGTTGACTGGCCTGACACAATCCTTTACAAAACGGTTACAAATTATGGAAAATATGAAAGTCATAGACAATTCCTGATTAAAATGGTTTTGATAACAATTTCATTACAGGAGTAAAGTTCTACAAGTTCTGCTAGGCCATGATCAGTCACATGAATCCATTTCAGTATAGGTCAAATGTACACGCATGCACGCCTATAGGCAGTGGGCACACAGCGGCACAGTTAATCCATTAAGACCGGGTAGGCATCCGTGTCAAGATTTCTTTGGCTATTCAAAAATAGCAGATAAACAAGCTCAAAGCACGGCAACGAGTGCCGCGCAATGAGCTTGTAGATCTGCTATTTTTTTTTAAATCTTGGAAAATGTGTGCAAATCTTTAAAAATATATATATTCATGTGTTAAAGCGAACATTTTTAACTCCGATCTGTTTTTCTGGGGGTCCGTGGAACATCATATTTTGCTTCTGGGGTTCCAGGGACCCCCAGAAGCAAAGATTTGAGTTAAAAATGTTCGCTTAGAAAAATCTTGAAAATGTTTGCAAATCTTTGAATATATATTTTTTCAAATAGCAGATCTACAAGCTCATAGCGCGGCACCGAGTGAGCTTGTAGATCTGCTATTTTTGAATAGCCAAAGAAATGTAAAATGACACAGATGCGTTCCCGGATTGAATGAGCTAATAACAACATGTCGTCGGTGCGGACGTTTTGCTCAGTGAGCAGAAAGGTTGACTTGAGCAGTTGAATCGCTGGGCAACCACTGAATGCCTCATAAAACCTCATAAAAAACCTCATTACCTCACGTGTCTGCGTTGTTCGTTACATTTCATTTGGGTCAAAGCACCAGAGTTTCATCTCTTGGTTTCTCTACACTCTTTGTTTATATTATCGATCTACCAGCTAAAAACATGCTGCAATGTGCAGCGTTGTTATCTTATAGATCTCCATCTCTACAAATCTTCAAATCATCATAAACTCTTCAACCTCTTGATGAGTCTTATATGTCTGGACTTACTTGACCCTGGCTGACCCTAAACAATCAGTCCTTTATGTGCATGCAGTATTCATTTAAGTTTCAATGTATCTGTCCCAATAAAGACAATGCAAAAAGGAGAATTAAATGCCTTTTCTCCTTTAAACCCTTTATACTTTGTTGACTGGCCCCCCAAAGTTCTCTACTTGGCAGGCCCCTTCCCCTCTACACCAAATCTCTTCGCCGAAAACAGAGAATGTACAAGCTCGCGACGCGTTGTAGATCTGCTAATTTCGGCGAATTGTTCCCCCTAAAATAGGAACACTACTAGGGATAATGTGGTTAGAAAGGTACTGTAACCCTAAACCACACAAGCAAGCAAAAAGGGTCCTTGAAAATTGTAGGAATACTTCTTTTTTTTTCAAAACGGATTCAAAAGAATTTCCATTAAAACCATCTATAGGAGACCATGAAAGGAAAACATACTGTTCCAAGGACAGCTGTTTAATTCCCCCTCTAGAAGGATAAGAGTAGATCTATAGTAAGAGAGAGAGGAGCGCCTTCACATCTCACTGCCACTGATATCTGACATGAATTATGGGCGAAAGGACAATTCCAGGAACACACACAAAAAAATAAGTATGCATCTGCAACAGAACATTCTTATCAGTCTAATGCATGTCCATAAAAAAAGATCCAATCAAAGTGTGGCAGAGTGCGGTGGCATGTCTCCAAAAATGAGGAGAGTATTAAACTGTATTTATTGGGTGAAGTGATTTTATATGCTGCAGTGTTGGTGCTAAAAGTTAAATTGGATTCAGATAGATATTAACATTAACACACTGCCACAAGCATCCATAATGTTTGGGCAAAGTGAACTAGTGGCAATCATTCATTATGATGTATATATATATAATAGATTAACATAAGAACTCTGAAACCCTGCTTGCAGTTATACTGTAAGGGGAGTAGCTCAAGCAAACTGTACAATAAGAACAGCGGTTTCAAAATGTTGTGTGGCGTGTGCGGAGGCACACTGGTGGTGTGCTCCTGAGACAAGTTATTTTTTGAAAAACCGTATGTTGTTATATCAGTGGTTCTCAAACTTTTTCATGTCAAGGACCCCCAAAATGATATGTTTTTGGCCACCGGAAAAAAATATCCGTTCCCGGATTGAATGGGTTAACTGTCAAAAAAGTGGCGTGGTGGACATTTTGTAGTGTTCACACACTCACACACCGCAAAAGAATGATCCGTGTGAAGAAGGAAGACAAGGAAGTAGGATGTCATGGATGACGTTGCACGTGAATTAAGCTGATCGTTCACGTCTGAAGTCATGAAGAGAAGCGCGCGTTCTTCTCGCAATGAGGCTAATGAAGATTCTCTCTCCTGATCACACTTCACATCAGACCAGTGACAAACATAATGGATCTGCAAAATGCAATCCACCGGCTGAGATTGACTGAAAATTGCCTCTTGCCTCTCTATTTGTCTCCTGAAATCGCTCGCTATAGTGTTCCGGCGTTGTAATTATTTTTCTTTTCTTTTTTCAGTGACCTTTTTCACATCATTAAAGTGCAAATGAAAGTTAAAACAGTGGTGGTACGACCCATCTGTAATTTATTTAGTTTAAACCGGCAGAGCAGAGCATGAGGTTTTCTAGTGAGCATGTATGTGCTGTTGTGCTGTGACACAACCACACGTGATAATAATAATAATAATAATAATAATAATAATAATAATAGGTGAACGTTCGGTGAATATATTTGGCGAAAATAGCTTCTCTACAAGCTCACCACCAGTATAGTCCCCCAGGGCGGTCTTCATTTTTCCCTCTACACCAAATCTGTTCGCCGGACCTCTAGCCAATCTACAAGCTCACAACGCGTCAAGACGTGGTGATGAGCTGGAAGAGCTGTAATTTCTGCAGAATGTCCGTCTATTATGGTACAGTATGCATGTATGCCCGGAATAGGTTCGCTGGGGTTCATAAGGGTTATAAGGGTTTAATTACATTCAACTCTGATCTCTCTGTAAAACTTAAGTCTTTGTAGAGAGAGGCAAACCCTTCCGGAACTGACAAGGGTCTCAGAATTATCATGTGACCGCCAAGGTCTATTGCTGTGTGATGGAATCTCGCTGCTATCATTGAGCCCCCATGAATCAGACCAGTCCCCCCACAAGATATATTTTTCCAGCATGATAAACCGCTTCAATCTGGTCTTGGCTCGCTACATCTTTGACAGCATCAACAGTGAATTAAACACTTTTCAAAAAGGACCACTCAATCATTTCTCGGTTGGCTGATTCAATAAGTATTGGGTGCCAGGAACAGGGTTCGGCTTGCAGTCAAGAAGACATTTATTTTTTTAAACCACTGCATGCATGTTTTCACGTCTCACAGACCCAATGCCTAATTCTCTTAATGGGCTCAAAATCTGTATCGGAACATGCAGCTGTTCTGTCTTAATATTCTTTCCAAATGGACTTGTGTGACTTAAAGCCCTTTGGCTCTTTTTAACGAGTATAGGGGCCTTTTGACGAATGTCCTCCGTCTCGCTCGGTTCTTGGTCATATTTTCTATGCTGGACAAGTTGAATCCATCTATGCTGTTATCACAGTCTGGACCTCTCATACTCAGCAGTCCTGTCTATATATTTTTTCCCCCTTTCAAGCTATGCCCCCTAATTCCTGGCCCAGTATATTGAGCAGATGAAATAACATCAGGTCTTTTACAATTACTGACCATTCACTCAAGACTCACAGATCAGCCCTGTCAACGGAACAAAATAAATATGGTCTTCTGGGTTTGTTTTAACAAGGGTGTTTTTTTCGGGCTGTGATTGTGTTGCTAGCCTTCAAGGAAATTCTGCATTTTTTTTTGTGCTTTTCACAGAACATGTCACTCTTTCAACAATGTGTTTTCGTGGGCTCTGCTGAATGTGAATTTCCTCTTCATTAGTGGCACGGGGTTCCAAGAAACTCAAAGAGTGTGTCTAATAATATTTCATGTTATTCAGGGGGACATAGACAATGCGATTGTTCCATGTCTTTTGTGCAACTGGCTCTATAGCTACAGTACACCAGCCACCAGGTGGTCCTTATAAGGACCGGACGGTACAAGCAGGTGTGCAAACACCATTCAGACACAGTGGGCAGAGCTTAAAATAATGGGGGTAAATAAAACTTGGTGTTTGGATTTTGGCGTGTTGACATAATGTAATGCCATCATGTATAAGGAAAGCTGACAGTTTGAGTATGACTCACCACCAGACAGACACCACACCTACTGTATACATGATTAATGTGAACGTGTCATTTTGTGGAATACAAACACAATTGGAGACACTGATGGCTGCGAGATACATCCACTCAATTGTGTCAGTGTCATTCAATTGTCAACTTTGGAAACCACTTGAACCACTGCTGTCTAAAACATCTATTTGGTTAGCTCCCCCAGTGCAGTCACAAGGAGATTATAGCTTCCCTCTGTATTGTTCACTTAAAAGGAAAACATGGCGTATAAAGTTTTAACAATTGTGGCTTGTTAGCGTTGTGGAATTACAGCCTGTGATTATTTACATGTTTGCTCAGAAGCTTTTTGTTTTTTTCCTATTGGTTTTTGCATCTTTTTGTTACAAGGCAAGTCGAGGCACGGCAGTATTCATGGCAAAAATAACTAATCTACAAGCTCGCAACGTGTTGTTGTGAACTTGTAGATCAGCTATTTTCACTTTCGAATTTGCCTCCGTATTGGGAAATGAGAGTGTATAAATTAACCCATTCAATCCGGGAACGCATCTGTGTCATTTTAGATTAAAATATTTGAGCTATAAAAGTATAGTTCTAACCAAAAGTTGAGCTATAACAATTACTTTATACTGTCTTTGGCTATTCAAAAATAGCAGATCTACAAGCTCGTAGCACGGCACCGAGTGCCGCGCTATGAGCTTGTGTAGATCTGCTATTTTTGAAAAATCTTGAACATTTGTGCAAATCTTTGAAAATATCATTTGAAAAATATTTTGTTCCAGGGACCCCCACCACAAGCAAATATTTGAGTTGCAAATGTTCGCTTTAAAAAAATATACATCAAAGATTTGCACAAATGTTCACGATTTTTCAAAAATAGCAGATCTACAAGCTCATAGCGCGGCACTTGGTGCCGCGCTATGAGCTTGCAGATCTGCTATTTTTGAACAGCCAAATAAATCTTAAAATGACACAGATGCGTCCACCGGATTGAATGGGATAACGACGACAGATTGACAGACTTGCATTTACGAGACAGTTTACACAGGTGTCACAGGCGCATGGTGGTACTGACTACTGATGTTGTACAATGATAAATGCTCACATACTGTAATCTAACCACCCACGTACTATGACACTCGCGCGCATAATAATCCTCCTATTATTATTATGACGTTCCCGTCAGGTGTTGCTGGGAATTTTCCACACAACAACCTGGGTTGCTTTATAGAACGGCACTACTACTGTACCAGTGTCAGGGGATCTATCTATTCCTTGTAAAGCTCAATGGGTTGTGAATGGCATTAACATTAGTTACAGTATGTACAGTATGTAATTCCCACTGTGGTCCCCCATGTGCTAGTTTACACTCACACACACACTCTGGATAAATGTGCACACACACACGCACACACACACACCACATGCATAATGGTCGCACGGGATCCAGAACAACACAGTACATTTCTGTTTACTTAAAACTGGAAGGGATAGTTCACCAAAAAAAATACAGTTTTTCTATCGATTAGTCACCCCATGGAGACTTTTATATTTTATATTTTTTTGTTTTTGTCACATTCCTAAGCCAATAATTTGATGACCAGCGGACCGGTAGGCAGCGGTTCCGGTAGGATACACAAAGGAGACTCTTTGTGTCTCCTATACAGGAACCGCTGCCGGTCATCAAATTATTGGCTTAGGAATGTGACGAAAAATATATATATATCCATGAATTCAAGTCTCCATGGGGTGACTAATCGATAGGGGAAAAAAATGTTATTTTGGGGGTGAACTATCCCTTTAAATCTTAATACTTTGTCGTACAACGGTGCCGAGCGCCAGAAATGGCGAGGCGCTGTGGGCTTGTAGATAAGGCTATCTTTTTTTTATTATTGCACCTTTAATGACGTGCCTAAAATAGGGACACCAGCTTGAAGGTGGTTAACAATTTTGTTGTTATCCCCTCTCAAGACCCACGTCTTGGACCACACAACCCACTGGTATAATAATGAGAGTGCGCTCCATGCTGACTGATGTTTGGGGTGAGAGATGTGTAACCGGCGGTGGATTTATGATTTGGGGAACGGAGGGATTAAAGATGGTCTTGTTGAAGGGCTGATCTGGCTAATGGCCTGTCAAGTCTTGAAGATTTACATAGGCCTTTACGCCCACCACAACAGGGCCCACACGACGGGTTCCCCCAACTAAAAAAGTTAAACTGTTCCAATAGCATTTCCATTTGTGCACCATTTCCATCGGAACGGTTGGGAACTGGGCCCATTCCTGGATTTTTCGGGCCTGCTTTGATAACGGTGCTCGACGCAGCTGAGGCGTTGCCAGCAGGAGAGCTTAGGGAATAGCAGACAAATTCGACCTAATTTTCCAATATTTTTCCGACCTCAGCGATCGTTCTCTGACCAAAGTCTACATCAAATGCCTCGGGTCTGAAGTGTCGACAACCTCTACTGTACATATAAACCCGGTAACCGGCTACAATGTGTTATAGCGGGGCAATATGCCACCAAAACAAATCACTAAATCACCCAAAACATGTTATTTTCAAATCTGGCATGGCCATTCAGGATGCTGTCTGCTATTAGAATCTCGAGCCATCGCGGTCTCGTGTTAAGTTTTTTTGGTGTAAGCTTCGCAGCTACTTTGCCGGATGCCACGGCGCCATGCGGCATGGCGCACGGCCTCGTTATGGCCCCAGCATGATTGTGGGTAAGCTAAGAGGCTATATTATTCACAGGCTTTTTTCAAATCCAACTCATAAAAACAAAACAGGCAATGTGCTACCAATGTCATGGCACACAGGTTCGGCATGAAGACGAATCGTTGCAGTAAAAAACGCCAAGTTTGAAGCAAATCGAAAGGGACTGCTCATTATTGCTTGTGTGTGTGCGTGTGTGACTGTGCGCGTCTGTACGTTTTTTGTTGCATATATGTGTCCGTTTTATGTGTGCGCTCATGCATGCATGCAGCCACATGTCAATGTGATCAATAAAATGAGGAGTGTGTGACAGCCGTGATAATCTGGTTGCCAGAGGAATCAGAAATCATCAGGCTCATATAGGGTTATTATTGGTCCCCTCTACTCAAACCACAATTTGTAACTCTACCACCTTTGTAATTCTACCTTCCATTAACGTTTACCTCTTAATTCTGCATTATTATATCACCTCTATGATGATCATTCCAGAATCCATGACCCCCCACACACACACAACAAAACCATCATCGTATAATAATAAATCAGGTATTTGTTTAGGGGAAGACTACACATGTTTGATCTAATGTTAACATCTTCTTCTTCATCTAGCCGCTGGATCTGCCATGGCCTGAATTTGTGCACACTCAGACAGAGAAGTCATTCTTCAGGGGTTAGGGACTCCGAGTACAGTATACGCCTCCAAGCTGGCGAGCTAAAAATAACAAAGTCTCTAATCTCTGAGGGAAAATTAGGTGTTTAATAAATGGTGGTGAACCAGATCTCTGACAAGGCACAATTAAAAAGACTCAGCGAAACACATGGGCCCGTGCGTGCACGTCCCGGTGCACTAAACGCTGAACATGTTAGCTTAGGGTCATATCCATCAACTTGTAGGCTTTGACAAAGAAGACAGTCTCTAAAGTTACCCCACACCATTTAAAGTTGTGTTTGGATATGTTTAGAATGTGTGTGTGATGAAATGGCACCAGCTGTGTACACTGCAGAGACACACACACACACACACACACACACACACACACACACACAGACACAGAGCCCCCCTGGTTTGAACAGTGACTTAACCCCTTCCCTCCCATTCAACTAGGATGGGAAAGACAAAGGACGCCTAGCCTGCACTCCAGCCATGCAGTGCACAATAGCAGGCTATTTCCCAGAGGATTTGTGAAGGTACAGTAATTTCTGCATCTCCTTTGTCCACCTGAATTCCTTTTAGATTTTGGTTCCCCTGAATATACATGGGGCAACAGCAACAGCGAACACCCCCCAGCCCCCCGAGTCACTCACAATTAAACTTCTGTTTCACCTAAAGCACATTAATTTTTATGGCCTCAGTAAAGACCGTGGATAATTGCAGCTGCGACACACTTGCATCATCACTCCACGCATTACAGGGTGGACAACTTTCTAATTGTTGCTTTTACAACACACTTTAGGGCTTTCATATAGCAGATGAGTGGCCAATCAAATTCAAAGTAGATGTTAAATAAATTCTCAAGGGCACTTCATATTTGTTCAGTGTGACAGGAGAAAAAAAAACGTCTGCTGCTGCTGCCGAGCGGCATCAAAGGAGGAGCCATCATCTGCACCGACGTTAGTTAGAATTCCCTCGACTAAGCCCATTTCTTACAACAAAGTCAAAAGACCATGTCAATGGATAGATACGTCTTTCCCCCCACAATGAACAATCCTTGCTTGATGACACATACAATAGAAAAAATGAAAAGAGAAAATCCTCATCAGTGGTGTAAAGTAACTGAGTAAATTTACTCAAGTACTGTACTTAAGTAAAATATTGAGGTATTTTTACTTTAATAGAGTATTTCCAATTTTCTGTACTTTTTCTTCTACTCCACTACATCTCTGAGGCAAATATTGTACTTTTACTCAAGTAAATGTTTAATTCCAGACTTTTTCTTGTAACAGAGTATTTCTACATTGCGGTATTGATACTTGTACTTAAGTACTTTTTCCACCACTGATCCTTATACATTATTATGTTCCATGTACCCTTGTCCTTGTACCGTTTGTCATCATGTTGCGACTTTATACATTGTATAATGTATATGTCCTTGCACCAATGCCATCAAGGCAAATGCCTGCCCTGCGTATACACAGTAGGCTTATGTAGTATTTGGTGAACAAACTGACCAGTTTAACCCATTAAGACCTGGAACTGTGGCATTTTTAGATTTGAGCTAAAAAGCATTATTTTACACTTTGGGCTATTCAAAAATAGCAGATCTACAAGCTCATAGCGCGGCACCGAGTGCCGCGCTACGAGCTTGTAGATCTGCTATTTTTGAAAAATCGTGAAAATGTGTGCAAATCTTTGAACATATATATTTTTAAAGCGAACATTTTTAACTCAAATCTTTGCTTCTGGGGGGTCCCTGAACAAAATATTTTGATGGGGGTCCGCGGCCAAATACATATAATTTTGGGGGTCCTTGACATGAAAAAGATTGAGCACCACTGATATAGAAACATAAGTTTTTCAGAAAACTGTTGAGATTTAGGAGACATGTAGAATCGGCTTCAGGTCTCAATGGGTTAAATGTGTAAACTAACCCCCCCCCCCCCTATGCCATGCACTATGATGTATGAGTGCTGCCAGAAACAGTTTGACTAATTTAACCCTTTAAGACCGGGAACGCATCTGTGAGTCATTTTCGATTTTTAGCTATAGACTATAAAATTATTTTATACTTTGGGCTATTCAAAAATAGCAGATATACAAGCTCATAGCGCGCCGAGTGCCGCGCTATGAGCTTGTAGATCTGCTATTTTTTTTAAAGCAAACATTTGTAACTCAAATCTTATTGCTTCCGGGGGATTTTACAAATGTTTTTTTTTAACGTATGTTGCTATAATCAGTGGTTCTTAAACTTTTTCATTTCAAGGACCCCCAAAATGATAGGAATTTGTCCGCGGTCCCCCATCTGAAAATGTTTTGTTCCAGGGTCCCCCAGAAGCAAAGACTTCAAATCTATATACACATTCAAAGATTTGAACAAATTTCACCTTTTTTTCAAAAAAATAATAGCAGATCTACAAGCTCATAGCTTGCTATGAGCTTGTAGATCTGCTATTTTGAATAGCCCAAGGATATCTTAATATGACACACAGATGCGTTCCCGGTCTGAATGGGTTAATGCGTTCAGGCTGCTATGGATCTCTTTCACATCTGTTGGTAATTTCATCCCCTCTAGTCGTGTAGCTAATAAAATGTTACATTAAATGGATATTGTATCTCAGAAACTGTTAAAACTTCAGGAAAAATGGTACATAGGACCATAAATATGCCAATAACACTGGGCCCGTCTCATGAAACCCATTCAGTCCATCACAGATGACTTTAAGGAATACTCAAACCAGCTGAAGCCAAAAGGACTGATGCTTGATTTATACCCGATTGCGTTGCCGTGTCGCGCACCCCGAAAATAGCAGATCTACAAGCTTGCAGAGCTTTTTACACTCTTGACTCATTGTGTGAGCTTGCAGATCCGGTGTTTTTGGCTCGCAACTAAGCAGTCTTGGTGGAAAAAGTACTCACATTTTTTACTTAAGTAAAAGTATCTATACTGCAATGTAGAACTCCGTTACAAGTGAAAGTCCAGAATTCAAAATGTACTTGAGTAAAACTACTAAAGTATTGGTATCAAAATATACTTAAAAGAACCAAAAGTATAAAGTACTCATTATGCAGAATGTCCCATTACTTTTCAAATGTATAAAATGCATAAAAGTCATTTGAAAATAGCAGATCTACAAGCTCACAATGCGTCGCTATTGTGAGGTTGTAGATCGGCTATTTTCAAATGGCGGAAATGTATATAGGGCTGAAGTGGTTAGAGTGTGTTTTGTAATAATAATCTAAATCTACAAAGTAACTAGTAACTAAAGTTTTCAAATAATTGTAGTGGAGTACAAGCATAATATTTGACTCTGAGATGTAGTGGAGTAGAAGTAAAAGTACTGACAATTGGAAATACTCCAGTAAAGTAAAAGATACTCAAATTTGTACCTAAGTACAGTACTTGAGCACATGTACTTAGTTACTTTACACCACTGCAACTAAGTATATAAATCAGACGTCATGCTGTGCGTGCATGGCAGCAGAGCTCGCCCAGAAAAAAGCCACATAACTTTAACCATATCCCACATATCACCGGGCCTTGGTGTGTTTTCAAACAACCAAAATGAGAACCCAAATACATACATATACGTGGACATGTATTCATTTAAACTTCCAACGTGAGGCAGGTCTTGTAAATTCCACTGACTACAACCACATGTGCTCTCAACACGAGCCAAAGAGCCAGTAAAAACTAAAGTCATTATACCAGATAAATTAAATGCAATGTAAAAAACTCCCTTGCAGTGTTTTGAAGTACCAGCCAATCAAGTGACACAATTTCTTTTTTTTTAAAGGGCCTTGGACTTGTGAACATAACCCATGCCGTTATGTACACTATATATAAATAAATAATAAACAAATAACCTGGGAACCATTAAATGAGCTTCACATAATCCTCCATGAAAGGGTTTCATTTCAGTTTCATAATTACAACAGCTCCTTTTCCTTATTAACCCATTCAGACCGGGAAAGCATCTGTCATTTAAAAATGTCTTTGGCGATTAAAAAAAATAGCAGATATACAAGCTCATAGTGCGGCACCGAGTGCCGCGCTACGAGCTTGTAGATCTGCTTTTTTTTTGTTTTATCGTACAAATGTTCGCTTTAAAAAATATATATATATATATTCAAAGATTTTCAAGATAAAAAAAAAAAAGAACATGTAAAGCTCATAGCGCGGCACTTGGTGCCACGCTATGAGCTTGTATATCTGCTATTTTTTTAATAGCCAAATGACACAGATGCGTTCGACGGTCTTAATGGGTTAAACATATTTGGTTAACATTATTCAGTCGAGTGCAGTTGCACTGTTTTTCTTCTCACGCTGCCATTTCTGCTTAATTCCAGTGCTAAAAAAAAGAAAAGTAGACAGGTTCATTAGTCCCAACTGCAGCACCTAATTAGGTTTGTGCTATAATACGCATTTGGATATTTCTGTAGATTTTAAAAGAATCTCTGATGCTTTTTAAGTTCCTGCGGGCCTCTTCTGTCTCTGCTGCCTTTCATAAAATGTTATATTTCCTGTGCCAATATTTTGAGAGGCTATTTGCTGGTTTCACATGAAAACTGCTAATCTGATCCGATGACTGTTGAAAGCACGGTTAAAAGTTTCTCTCTCACTTTTTCAAAGCTACTAAAGGTGGCTTATAAATAGATTAACCACATAAGCCTATATATGACAAATACTAAAACAAATACATGATCTACAACAAGCTCACAATGTGTCACATTGAGACACGTTATGAGCTTGTAATCTGTTTTTTTGGGGGGGAGGGCAACTGTAATATAGATTTTTTTCCCCATGAACCCAAAATAGGGTAGCCAGAGTTAACACGGTTAAAGGTTTAATGACATTCACTTTTACACCACATTCAAAGTCTTTGTCCTGGTCCTTCAAAAGTGTACAAAAAGTTTTAAGTGAAAATTCCATTCCAGTGATCCATGGCAGGTGTTTTTCTCTCACATTTCTAAAGCCTTTTCAACTGCAATGAAAAAAGAAATCTTTGCCTGCGGGTGTCGCTGGTGAGGGATTTTGCCTGTCAATCATCGCCTCTGCTCCGCCCCCCCCAAAGGAAAGGATAGGGGAGGGGAGGGGCGAGGAGGAGAGTGGGCGGGATTAATCGACTGTGACCTCACTGTCGAAGGGCCAAGCTCAGATTACTTTTCAGCCTAATTATTCAGAAAACCCCAGACCACAGAATATCCACTGAATGTTCTAAGTTCAGTTTTTTTGGGTGTAATTGAGGTCATAAAACCCCAAATAAAACATTGAAAATAAAAAAAGTGAAAATGAATGTCATGACACCTTTAAAGAAACAACTGTCAGCATCTCTGCAATGTGTAAACATGACACATCCTTGCAGTTGCTAACTGCTCTGTCAGGTCACCTCTCATTCAGCTGATTCAAATAAATAATTACTGGAATCATTTGCTGGAGTACATGTGTAGAAGAAAGATGCTCTAATGAGCATGTGGTTCAAGCGTGTCTCTCTAGAAATTCACTGAGGAGTTGGATTACCCCCCCCCCACACCCCCCACCCTCCTATACTCCCAACTACTTCTTTTTTTTTGTTGCCAATTACAGTTATAGATTTCCTTCGGTTGGCGCAACTCGCCGAGCAAAATGTAAGAAACCATGTTTCTACTGTAATATAAAGGCAATATGTTTAGGCTTCTATAGGCCCGGGGCACACATGATGAATGATGAAACTATGGGGGTTACTCATGACACCTTGGGTTGGCCATATGACAAGAGGAAAGCATGATGAAACAGTAGACACAGACCTGGTAACTGCTGAAGAGGCCATTACACAGTGAAGTGAAGGCAAATTGAGCCGTACTTTATTTTTTTAGGGGTAAATCGTTTGGTGGAGGAGGAAGTTGGGGTTGGGGGTGGGGGGGTGTCACCATTGATCAAAATTAAGAAAAAAACGTTTTAGTATTATTTTCTGTTCTAGCCAAGGACCATGGGGTTCAGAATGCATCCTGGTGCATCATGGGGGTTGTGTAGTACAGTGGTTCTCAACCTGTGGGTCGGGACCCCCAGGGGGGTCCCCACGTGATTGGGGGGGGGGGGGGTCCCCAAATGGTAGTGAAGTGACAATTTAAGGACTTTAAAGACCCCTTTAATACCTAAAAAAAAGACCATTACTGCATCAAAAGTAATCAACAAACTATACATTGGCCAAATTGTCAAATAATATAAGTAAGAGGCAAACATTTTGAAAATAGACGATTTACTGTGAGCTTGTAGATCTGCTATTTTCACAACATTTATCTGTGGAACGGAGTCAAACAAAACGGGGGGTCCCCAGTTCAAATATGATCATTTTGGGGGGTCACGACCTGAAAAGGAGAACCACCGGTGTAAGTACACAACAAATCTGACATAATTCCCACCGCAGCACAACGCTCAGCAAAGTTATGCATGGAACCAACACTTTCAATTTACAATTAAATAAAAATTGCTTTACACAAAAAATAAACATGGTTGCATTTTGGTGAAGTGTGTAAAAAGACAGCACAAATGTAACTCTAGGGAAAGCAGAAGAAAAAGGGTGGCATCTTCTCTTCACGTATGTCCTATGTTGTTGTTGTTGTTGTTGTTGTTATGTTGTGGTACTTTGAAGATGCACTGCAGGGCCATTGCTGCATGTCGTGCCATGTTTGAGATGCATGCATGACATAAGATTAAGAAAATCATTAGTCAACGAGAGTACAATGATGGATTAAGAAAAGTGCCGTGTCGTGGAGTGTAGGAGATAGCTGCGTGAGAAGTTGTTCCTGTACAATACTTGGATAACACATGATTCTATGTACTTTAAGATCAGAACGAAGACGGCTCAAGAACAGGCAGGATCAAAAACCACAACGTCTAAGTAACCTGTGGGTCGGGACCACCCCCAGGGGAGGTCCCCCACATGACACGAGGCGTTGTGAGCTTTTAGATCTGCTATTTTCACAATATTATGCATCTGTGAGACCGAGTCAAACCGAATGTAATGCCTCAACTCCTACATTCCAAGTGCTCGTTGTCAGGGTGGGGGGGGGGCAGTTCAAATATGATCATTTTGGGGGTCACGGCCTGAAAAGGTTGAGATCCACTGGCCTAAGAGACCGCTCTAGTCTCATGCCATAACAACTGCTGTGATCAGGTTTGAAATGAGGTTACATTTTAGTAGCAACTGATTTATGGCTGCGTAGAAGTTGCATATATATATATATATATATATATATATATATATATATATATATATATATGTTATTATGCAATCGGATAAAAAAAAGACAACATACATTACATCCCGAAGCCGAAGGGCGTGTGGGTGTTTTTCTCACAACAAAGTAGCAATAGGTCAATGGGGCTTGTGTGACCCGTAATAAAACACTGGAGCATAGTGTCTAACCTAGTGGTTGATTTGACACTGGATATGCCCATGCCTTTCACACATTCAAACATTTATAGGGTGCTGTTTCAGTGACCCACCACTGATCTTTTTAACAACGTGAAATCCTATAGCCAACAGCGCCCTGGATATAGTGGCTCACACAACACAACATCACGCTGGCTGAGAGTTTAGCACTGTAAGGTAATGTAATGAGGATGGTTCGAGTTGTACTGTACATACACACACACACACACACACACGTCGCACACGCACGCATGCACACACACAGCAACCTGGCTACAATGTGGCCACTCTCTCTCTCTCTCTCTCTCTCCCGTTCGCAACAAAGTTGCAAGAAGTGAAGCAGAGGACAGTGACATGACAGCGACACAGGCAGTCTTACTTAAGTAAAAGTATCAATACTGCAATGTATAAGTACTCTGGTAGCCTACAAGTAAAAGTCGGGAATTCGAAATGTACTTGAGTAAAAGTACAAAAGTATTGGCATCAAAATGTACTTAAAAGTACCAAAAGTAGAAAGTAGTCATTATGCAGAATGTCCCATTTCACAAGTTTTCAAATGTATAAAAAATATTTTGAAAATGGCAGATCTACAAGCTCACAATGCGTCGCATCAAGACGCATTGTGAGCTTGTAGATCTGCGATTTTCAAATGGCCGAAAATGCATACAGGACTGAAGTGGTTACTGTATGTTTTGTAATAATAATCAAAATCTACAAAGTAACTAGTAACTAAAGTTTTCAAATAATTGTAGTGGAGTAAAAGTACAACATTTGCCTCTGAGATGTAGTGGAGTAGAAGCAAAAGTACTGAAAATTGTTAATACTCCAGTAAAGTAAAGAAAATACCTCAACATTGTACTTAAGTACAGTACTTCAGTAAATGTACTTAGTTACTCTACACCACTGGCAGTCAGAGAGAGGCACTTCTGTGAACAATAACGATGTGTTGAGGAGGGAGAGCAAAGCAGCACTAAATACCAGAGAGAAAATAATGCACATTGTAATATAATATTAGTTTATGATCAGCAGCATATTTTGTCCGATGTGTAAAGCTCAGATCATACAATAAAAGCACAGATCAGCCCTACAGACAGACTACAGTGTGCACATGTTTTCAGGGGATATAGGGGTACCAACACAACCACACACAAACTAACAGGACCACAGCTATTATAGGCTCCAGTAATCCCTCACCTTATTGAAGTTGTAGTAGCCCAAACAGTGGGCAAAATCCAGGTTTGTCGGCGGCTCTCCTGGAATAGAATTCCCACCGGCAGTGGGATAAAATCTTACATCCATGATGGTCTTGTGTTGTATTAGGGTTGTTGGGGGGAACGAGCTGTATTCAGACAGCTGTATGATATTATACAGAGCGCAATGTAGTGTCTCTCTCTCTTGAACCGTACGGTGTACAAATCCAACCTCTCTCTACCGTGTGGTGTACAATCCTTATCCAACGCGCACTTGGATGGAGAGAGAGACAGAGAGAGAGAGAGGTGGTGCTGCTGCTGCTGTCCGAAGCTTTGTTTAGGACACACAACGAGACAGAAAAATAACAGGGTTCGGCTGCTATAATAAAGCCAAGGAGAAGTTGTGATGATCCTCCTCTCTTCTCTTCTTTACACCGCGATGATTCGCTTCATGTCTGAGGAGCCATGCATGCACTATACCACCACCACCAGGCTATAATAAAGCTTTAGTAGTAATAGTTCTAAGTTCTATGTATTAATGTGCGTGTGCGCCAGGACGCGCAGTGTAGTGCCCATGCATCTACAACAAGCAGCAGCTGCTGTGTACAAAGGAGAAAGCCATGCGTGGTTCATTCGGTTCGGATGGTTCCTCCACCTCCTGTCCTCCTCCTGGTCACCACCGTTCAGATGGAGAAAGAACGAACACAATTGCAATTAAGACAAGTGGGAATAGACCGCGCGATAATAATAATAATAAGTCCACGCGTGAAACAGCAGCCACTGTCCATGTATGTGCGTGAGCTCTGTCTCTGCAATGAACGTGCGCGTCCGTGTTCTCCCCGTGTCAGTCAGTCAGAAGTTAGTTCGGTTGCTCCCTCTCTCTTTCTCTCAACTCATAAAAGTAGTTGTCTTTCAGTTTAAATATTCAGCGTTTTAAAGTGAGAGTAGAGAGTTCACACTATACGCCTCCTCGTCGCTTCTTAACGCGAAGACTGTATACCTGAAACTAAACAGACCTGTGTTCGTAACAGGTCATAATAACAACAACAAGCCTCCAGAGATGGTAAACAACTAGAGATGATGCACTACATACATACACCGACTATCAGCTCAGCCTGTGGCTCTGCTGTCTGTCTGTCTGTCTCGTCGCGGTGATGATGAACAAGGCGAATGTGTGAACAAGCAGGCCACGCCCCCCAAACACACCAAGCCACTCCCACTTTGACCGCAGCTGTCTGAGTGGGGGGGGGGGGGGGGGGGGGGAGTGACATGCTAACTGGTGATTGATTGACATGATGGCAATACATTGCATTAACTTACAGTACGATATATCTTAACCAGAGGTGGGGAAAAAAGTACTAATTTTTTTTACTTTAGTAAAAGTATCAATACTGCAATGCAGAAATACTCTGTTAAAAGTCCAGAATTCAAAATGTACTTGAGTTAAAAGTACAACATTTTGGTATCAAAATGTACTTAAAGTACCAAAAGTAAAAGTACTCATTGTGTACAATGTCCCATTTCACAAGTTCAAAATGTAAAAAAAATCCTTTGAAAATAGCTACAACCGCACAATGTGTCACATCGCGACGCATTGTGAGCTTGTAGATCTGCTATTTTCAAATGGACGAAATATATGTAGGGCTGAAGTGGTTAGTGTATGTTTTGATGGTAACCCATTAAGACCTGCAGTCTACAAATGCTTCTAAATCTTATAGTTATCACACTTTCAAGACTTTTCAAAAATGATAAAAAAAATAAAAAAAAACGAATTGCAGATGTACAAGCTTGCAGGGTGGCTGGTACGAAGTGACACGCTGTGAGCTTGTATATCTGCTATTTTTGGAGAGCCAACGCTAAGATCTAAAATGACACAGATGCTTTCCCGGTTGTTTTAATGGGATAAGTATAAATATCAGCATTTGACTCAGTCCTTTATCTGTTGACCTATATTTCTTTTTTTCCCATTTGGCTTTTAATTGGTGTATGTAAGTAATGGAACAAAGTTATCATTCCCTCCAGGAAATACACGACATTCGTCTGTGTTAATGATGAATATTTTTTGCCTTTGTTGCACTTCAGTCAATATCACCATCACGGCATGAAATCCACCTTCCTCCTCCTTAATCAATTGTTGAACTGTTCAAAATACATGACCAGAAAAGTGCGTTCCTCCGAGCGCAGATCTCCGCCAGGCTAGGTTGCCTACACAGGGCGGTGTGAGGTGTGACCGTGTGAGGTGCAGCTGATATGTAATGTGGAAGCTGTGTGTGTGTGTGTGTGTGTGTGTGTGTGTGTGTGTGTGTGTGTGTGTGTGTACGCTTTAGGCCATTAGAGGCCCCTCAACATGCGATTACAATTTGGATGTTGCGTTCGTGAAATATGGTGTTTTTATTAATAAGAAATAGGCCCCACCCACACATTTCTGAAGGCAATTGCAGGCAAACAGTATGGCGCTATAGGGTATCAAAACCCCATACAGGTCTTTCCTACCTAGTCTCAGTAACTTGGTGACGACCTGTTTTATGACCACGTCAGAGGAGCGCCGTCTCTGGCGGGCTTGAGCAACGAGAGGCACCGCCGAGAGAGCCGCTGGGCGAGCGAGTCGCCGTGCCGAACGTTGTGATGGCCGCTAGAGCCGACTCAGCGCCGTTCGAGTTATGTACCGATAGGGACAGAATCGTAAGTTATTTCATCATTTACAAAAACGCATATCATGCGTTTTTAAACTATAGCGACTGAAAGCATATATAAAGTAGGCTATTTATGATAATGATTACTAAGGTAATAAAATCAAGTGTGAAGTCCGGTCAAATCCCCATTGTAATCAATGGCTTGGTAATTTTCATGCAGCCAGCAGGAGGGAAAATAGCGACACCTGCTAGGCCATTAATGAGAACTGCAGGGAATTCGGCACTTCCTTATTGGCTTCATTTTAAAAATGGGATACTGGCTCCTTTCCAAGTGAAGGAGCAGTGGCTCTACTCTGAATCCCTCGCGGATAACTGTACTTCTCACCCTATCTCTAAGGGAGAGGCCAGCCACCCGTCTGAGAAAACTCTTTTGGCCGCTTGTATCCGGGATCTTTCGGTCATTACCCACACTTAGTGACCATAGGTGAGAGTATAGGAACGAGGATTGCTCTGTCTGTATATCGAGAGCTTTGCCTTCTGGCTCAGCTCTCTTTTCGTGACAACAGTGCGGTACAGCGACTGCAATAGCGTTACCAGTGGTGGAAAAAGCACTCACATTTTTTACTCAAGTAAAAGTATCATTACTGCAATGTAGAAATACTCTGTTACAAGTAAAAGTCAGACATTCAGAATTTACTCGAGTAAAAGTACTAAAGTATTGGTATCAAAATGTACTTAAAGTGCCAAAAGTAAAAGTACTCATTAGGCAGAATGTCCTATTTCAAGTTTTCAAATGTATTCACCTGTTTCCTAGGCTGTGTGTTTTTCACTTCCTGTCGATTTGATCAAATGAAATCCAATGAAACTGGTCAGATGACCAATGATATCCAATGAAATCGACAGGAAGTGGAAAACACACAGCCTAGGAAACAGGTGAATAAAAAGCTTTTGAAAATAGCAGATCTACAAGCTCACAAAGTGCTGAAGTGGTTAATGTATGTTTTGTAAGAGTAATCAAAATCTACAAAGTAACTAGTAAGTAGTAACTATAGGTTAAATTCAATGCAAGACATGTGATAAACAAAACTTAAAGATTGATTTTGATTTCATGAGGCGAAGAGTACTTGCTTTGTGACTGCCCTCCTGTATTCACTTGATGGATTCAAGTTATTTCCTAAGGAGAGCATTAAGGGGACATTCTCATTTTTCCTGACGTACGGATTCCGTTTCTTCTCCCGGTTGTTTGTTAATTATTTTTGATGCTTACCCGACATTGCATTGATTTGTTTTGCCAAATAGCGCAGGCACACTTCATTTTTCTTGCAACTTCAATGTAAGCTACTGTAATGATCAATGTGAACGCGGTGCAGTCACTATGCCAAATTAATACCCGTTTCAAGCACTCCTGCAACGAGAACAAGGATTATTTCTTCCTGAACAACATAATGATCACACTGAATTATGCAATGTCAAACATACATCATACGGCCCCATGTAGGGGCACAGCTGTCACAGATTGGAAGTAGTGTTTGAATTACATTTAATGGTGATGTATTATCATCACTCTGATACGGCCTGTAGTATATTGATAATAGGATGCACACATGGCATGCACACAAACAAGGATCGTTTTTCAGAATAATAATGTGCCGCTCATGAAAAAAAGAAAATACTGGATAGGAATGAAAAGGCATACTTTGGGGCGCATTGTCTGTGAATGGCCTAAAGAACATTGAATGTACTAACTGCAGGCTACTAATGATAACATGTGAATACAGTTAGTCAGGAAGACACATTAATACTTGATGCAGGCACTCCTGCAAAGATAACATGCGTTTATTTCTGGATAACATAATAATCGCACTGAATAATGTAATGCCTAACATACAGCAGTGCAGCACATTGCATCACGCAAACATGTGTTTATCATTACCTGTACATAGTTTTGGAAGTGAATTTGATGGCTAAATTATCACGCAAACAAAAAGGTTTTTATTTTTTATTTTACTTTATTGATTGGATACTTTATTAACAGCTTGCAAATAGTACAGTGGTACGATTTTTACAATGATGCTAAAAGGATAACACAAAAAGCCCTAGGGGGCTTGTTTCCATTGTGGTCCTGTATTCACTTCTTCGAGATATTTTAAAGACATACAATAGTACAATACAAGACATCATCAACACTAGTAGCAATAAATGTACAGTAAACAGTTGGGGGGGGCATTTCTGGTGTCAAGCTAAGCAGTGGTGTAAAGTAAATAAGTACATTTACTCAAGTACTGTACTTAAGTACAATTGTGAGGTATTTTTTACTTTACTGGAGTATTTCCAATTTTCAATACTTTTACTTCTACTCCACTACATCTCAGAGGCAAATATTGTACTTTTACTCCACTACTACTATTATTTGAAAACTTTAGTAACTAGTTACTTTTCAAATATAAATTATTATATTACAAAACATACATTAACCACTTCAGCCCTATTTTATACATAGGCTATTTGAAAATAGACGATCTACAAGCTCACAACGTGTCGCATCACACTTTTACTTTTGGTACTTAAGTATATTTTGATGCCAACACTTTTTTACAACATTTTGAACACAGACCTTTTACTTGTAACCGATGTATTTTTATATTGTGGTATTGCTACCTTTACTTAAGTAAAATATCTGAGTACTTCTTCCACCACTGAAGCTAAGATGACCTTTCTAGGATCAGTTTACAAATTGCAGACAGGTGCTCTTTCATGGCTGTTTGGAAGGAGGGAGAGTGTTCATGAATACGTTGAAAGTAACTAGCGCGGTGCAGCCTCCATAGCCTAATGTGTAGCATAATTAAATTCATGGATATTTGAAGAATATTGTGAGCACAGCATTTTGGCAAGAACGATGACAAGCTCAGTGTACAAGTAAGCTGTTTAGTGAGTTATAGAGAGAGAGAAAGAGAGTTTTTAATGGTTGGCAAAGATAAACTGAGAATTGAGCCAATTTCATGCTGGCTGAGCCAATTACCGGGGATAAGATGGGTACAATAGTCAATGGCCTCTTTTGATGTTTATGTTGATGGCAAAACACTGGAACACCAAGTAACGATGCAACAGGTACTAAGTTACAAAGTTCTTTTCTCCTGGAGGGGCCAGAAGCATGGGGTATCTTTTTTAACCATTTAAAACAGTGGTTCTCAACCTGTGGGTCCCCACATAATTTTTTTGGGGGGGTCCCCAGATGACAGTGAAGTGACAATTTAAGAACTTTTAAGACCTTTTTAATCCCTCAAAAATGAAAGAACGAACAGATTTTTTTTTACTGCATTACAAGTACAAACTATACTATAAAAACTGGTCAAACATTGGCCAAATTGTCAAATATTATAAGAAAGAAGCAAATAATTTGAAAATAGACGATCTACAAGCTCACAACGCCTCGCAACACGAGGTGTTGTGAGCTGGTAGATCGGCTATTTTCACAATATTATGTGGAAACGAGTCAAACTGAATGTAATGCCTCAACTCCTTACAATTCCAAGTGCTTATCAGGGTGGGGGTCCCCAGTTCAAATATGATTATATTGGGGGGTTGCAGCCTGAAAAGGTTGAGAACCACGGTCACAACTTACTATAGGGAGCAAATTCATACACCTTAATTAACCCTTAATTAACGCTTAATTAATGATTTACTCATTATTAATTCCTGTAATAGCCAGTCAAACTTGGGAGACCCCGTCACCCTAACACACAGCAATGCACCACATGGCAGTTTTGGAACAACTACCTGCAGATACCGACTCTCCTCGCTATTCTTACCCACCTATGAGCACTCATCCTGGGCATAGAGGCCACCCAAAAAAACGCAGATCTACAATCCCATCACGTGTGGCCCTTAACTAATGATATATTAACATTGGTTAAGTAATAGTATTTCAACACTAATTAACAGGAATTAATGATGAATTAATGATAAATTAATGGTGAATGAATGGATGAGTTAATCATTAATTAAGCGTTAATTACGTGTATGAATTTGCTCCCTATAATAAGTTGTGACCAGAACCACTGATTTAAACCTTATATACTTCATTGAACAGGGGATCCCGGGGGTCGACACTTGGTCCCCTCCTTTTTCCCTCTACACCAAATGTCTTTGTTGAAAATAGCTTGCCAAGCTCACAGCGCATCGTCTTAAGCTTATTTTCACCGAATGTTTGCTTAGTTTTGGCCAAATGTTAGCTTATTATGACATGCCCTGAATAAGGACGCTAGGGTTCATGTGGTTAAATGTATGTCACACCCATAAGATACAGCATTATGGCTGTAGACACTCTAAATGTACTTTTCTCTTTGCTATGACTTTTTCTGTCACGCAAACATACTGTACAGTACAAACAAACCCTGTTCTAGATGGCTGGGCCCTTGGCTATGCTAACTAGTGAATTGTGAAATTACAGTGTAATTTACACTTAATAAACAATATCAATATCATGTTACATCACTTAGACTCCTGTTGTTGACGCTGCTTGAGGTAATTCCAATCATAAATAATCACAAATATACAAAGCAGCTTATAGAGAGGATGAGAGTAAATTAAAAGTAAACACTAAAACATGAATGGAAAAGGAGGATTAACTACGTTTTGATAGACTTACACAGCTTCCCTTATAATAAGCGAGGCACACAAGAAAGGACTGTTAATGTAGCTTCACTCGGCTATACAGCAGGTCTAGGGTAATAACAGATCAGAGAAATATGTTTCAGCCAGTGGTGTAAAGTAACTAAATACATTTACTCAAGTACTGTACTAATTTGAGGAATTTTCTACTTTACTGGGGTATTTCCAATTTTCAAGACTTTTACTTCCAATCCACTACATCTCAGAAGGCAAATATTGTACTTTTTTACTCCACTACAATTATTTGAAAGCTATAGTTACTAGTTACTTTGTAGGTTTCGGTTATTATTACAAAACATACATTAACCACTTCAACCCTATATACTTTGGCTATTTGAAAATAGCATATCTACAGGCTCACAACGCATCGCATCGCATTTTCAAAAGATGTTTATACATTTTGAGCACTTGTGAATTCGGACATTCTGCATAATGAGTACTTTTACTTTTGGTACTTTAACTCTTTGACTGCGGACGACGCGATAACGCGTCAAGTGCTACTTTGTCCAGTTGGCCGTCGACGCGCTCGACGCGCTGGACGCGCGTTCATTGTTTAATCTCTGATTGCGCTATGCTGCTTAATATTCAATGTTATTCTCGAGTTCCACTTACTTCACGGACATCTGCATCCGGTTCCATGACCTGGATTCCGTTTCCGGTTTTTGATTCTTTTCCCCAGTCATTTTCGTCCAAAATAGGTAAATAAACGGGTTTTCACACGGTATAACGGACAAACGGAACGGTTCTCTTCTATAATCTATGGTCTGGGTGACGATCAGTCATCGCCGTCGTATATCACAACGTAATTTTCGCCGATCAAAACAATGGGGGGGACGTCACATCCGTTTTCATGTTTTTCCTTGTCTAATCTATGAAGAAGGGTGAGAGAGACCCAACGACATGGATCAAGCTGTCATGTGCTGCGCTCTAGTGGCGGATTTGTGCTGGGTCTTTACATTATGTGTCCTTAAATTATTTTCATGAGAAAAATTCAAAATATAAAAATAAAAAAACACGAAAATTGCTGGCACTGGGGGAGTACTTTATGAAAATACTCTGGCAGTCAAAGAGTTAAGTATATTTTGATGCCAATACTTTTGTATTTTTACTCAAGTACATTTTTAATACCGGACCTTTACTTGTAAAACAGTATACATTGTGGTATTGATACTTTTACTTAAAAAATGTGAGTACTTTGTCCACGACTGGTTTCGGTAGACTTTAGCCACTTTCAACCTGGCATTCCTATTATGAGAATGTCATAATAGTTGAAAATCTTCACAAATCATCACACATTTTCACAAAACGTTGTGAGCTTGTAGAGCAGCTATTTTTGCAAAACTTTTGAAAGTATAAAATAGAGCTTAAGCGTTTAAACGGGTACCATACCATGAACATAGTGTGTGATGACGGATGGGGGCGCTGTGGCAACAACAGTGCAGGAATAGTGCAGTGGGGTGAGTGCCCTTTTTTTAAAGCCCCTGCCGCACCAACATGTCTATACATCAGTGGTTGACAAACTTTTTCATGTCAAGGACCCCCAAAATGATATGTATTTGGACGCGGACCCCCATCTCAAAACCACTTTGTGCCAGGGACCCCCAGAAGCAAAGATCTGAGTTCCAAATGTTCGCTTTAAAAAATATATATATTCAAAGATTTGCACACATTTAAAAAAATGTTCAGAAATATCAGATCTACAAGCTCATAGCACGCTCACAGCATAGTTCATCTCTTACTCAAGAGGGGCAATGCCCGTCACAAGTTGATGATGTCATTTGTCCATGTGTGGTCATAATGGAATTTATTGAATGCATGTGCAAAAAAACATATTTAAAATATTGATTTGATGCTCATATTAACCTTAGGAAGCATTGAGTTGTTTTTTATTTTCACATGCATTCCATACATTCCATAGGGCTGGACCACACATGGACAAATGACATCATCAACTTGATTGAGTGAAAGATATTTAAGGTGTTTTTAATTTGACATTTTAGTTATAGAGGACAATTATAATGTATTAAGGCATATTTGGCTTATTAGCCAGGGATCCTTTTAAGTGGAAGTTTGGTGATTTTCAAGTTTTATTGCAGAAAGTCTTGTGTGTTATGAGTCTAGTAACACATGGCTGTGAATTCTGTAGCTATGGATAGCAAGTTACTAGGTGTGCAGTTTGTGAACAAAGTGTCAGCTTCACAAGTGGGCGCACACACACACACACACTAAAATGTCACTTCAAACATTTACTGAGAGTGCTAACAGCCAAGGTATGGCTTGGCACGCAGTATGATACGGTATCAGCAATCAGCACGCTTTGTTTTTCCACTGGCATGATGAGAAATTGCCAGAGACTGCAATTCTTTTTATAGCATCTTTTTGCTACACACAGATAGTAGCAAAGACAGATGCAGATATTTGGGATTTTTTGTTCTCTGAAAACATTGGTCCGATCAAATTGCCATTCGGCAGGGTACACTTCTGTCATATGACACACACACACACACACACACACACACACACACACACACACACACACACACACACACACACACACACACACACACACACACACACACACACACACACACACACACACACACACACACACACACACACACACACACACACACACACACACACACACACACGGTTTGAGACTGATTGGTCGGACGCTTTCCAAGTTACACCCCAGACAGACAGACAGACAGACACACAGAGGTTCCGTGAACTAAGAGAGATGAAGCGATGCGTTGGTGTGCGACATAAATTAAGGCATACGGTAGAAAGAAAATGCTCAGTAATATTGCGGACACACAAACTATGTGGGGGGTTTCGGTGCTCATGTACCACCACCCCCCAGCACCATCAACACCTTTTTAACCACTTAAACCCCATATGGGTAACCGGAGTCTCTCAGGGCTCATTACTAGTGTATTTTCTGTTTTCTGTTATTGTGGGGAAAGCTTTCGCTGAAAATAGCAGATCGACAAGTCGATCTACTATTTTCAGCGAAAGCTTTCCCCACAATACTGATACTGGGGTTTAAGTGGTTAAGTCCCTGCTCCATCCCTGAGCGTGAGCTGACCTGTGATTGGTGTAGCAGTGTGTGGTTCACTGTATATGCACATGGCAGAACGACCTGAGCTGTGATTGGTCTACGTTCGTGGGGACATAGAGTGCCCCGTAGGCCCCTTTTGGCACCATGCTGTTAAAAATAAATCATGGTCACCAAAGGTGAAATAGCTTCATTTTTTCATTTTTTTATTCCTGAATAAGCAACATTGTGGAGATGCAAAGTTTTCACCTGACAGCAGTGACATGTTCTGTCTACTTTATGTTCACTATACTGTTTCCCCCGAAGCTTAAAGATAGGGTGAAATGTAGGGTGTATGGGTGGGAAATACCCACCCTACACACTGTAAAAAATACCCAGGGTGATTCTCTGGGGAAAGAGTATTATAGTGTCGGGCAGAAACCTCCTATATCCATATTCTAAACTTTTGAGTTTTAAGATTCATTTTTGGGCGTTTTATGCCTTTATTGACAGGACAGTAGAATGACAGGAAATGGGGAGAGAAAGATGGTGAGTGACATGCAGCAAAGGCTGTCGGGATCGGGACTCGAACCCGCAACGTGCTGTCAGGCTACATTGAGCCTAGGTGCCCGGACCGCTACGCCAGCCAGCCGTCCGAGCCTACCTTTTTGAGGTTTTTTTTCATAAATGAATGCCCTACGTGATCATACTACAGCATCACAAACACACAAAAAGCATCAAAAGTAGCAGATCCACAAGCTCGAGCTTTGAGCTTGTGGATCTTTTTGATTTGATTGAAATTTGTATTAGGCAAAAGAATGTAAAACAACACAGTTACATTTATAATGCTTTTGTCTAAAAGGTCCGGCCAAAAAAGTCCTTGCGGACTTGTTTCCGTTGGGGTCCTTGAGTTAATTTCATAGACATATATAGTAGCAACCAAACAGTTCAAAAATCAACATGAAAATACAGATAATACAGAATACGAGCTTGTAGATCTGCTATTTTCTTTTCCGTGAAAATTTGTGCAAATCTTTTAATATGCATGTTTTTTTAAGTGAACATTTTTAACTAAAATATTTGCTTCTGGGGATTCTACAAATGTCTTCTAAATACGAACAGTTTTTTTTGGAAAAAATCTTATGTTGCTATAATATCAGTGGTTCTCAAACATTTTTATGTCAAGGACCCCCCAAAATGATATGAATTGGACCCCGGAGCCCCATCTCAAAATATGTTGTTCCAGGGATCCCCACCAGAGGCAAAGATTTGAGTTAAAAATGTATATATATTCAAAGATTTGCAAACATAAAAAAAAAAAAAAAGCTGATCTACAAGCTCATGCACTATGAGCTTGTAGATCAGCTATTTTTAAATAGCCCGAAAGAAATCAAAAAAATTACACAGATGCGTTCCCGGTCTCTTAATGGATTAAACACAGGTAATATTTGAGACGCTGTAACATGGGGTGGAAGATCGTTCACACACAGTTTGGGGCGCCGTTAACCGACAGAGAGTATATCTTCCAGTCTATGTGATATCACTGCTATAAACATGCAGCTAATTTGGATGTATAGGTTTTTGTGGTGTCTTTATCTGAGCCATTGTCAACTGGAGCAGCTCCAGGCCCTGTGAGCAAATCAAGTCCTCAGATAAGAGTCGTGGTTTATTATGGCTGGCAGAGAAAGTTACTCTTGTCCACAGAGAGGCCACAGATTATACTGGTCATTATCATTATGTATAACGTGAGCAAATTAATGGCTCTTTAAAATCCCCTTTTAAGCTGGATATTAATTCATTGCAGTCTGACAGTCTCATGGCGGGGCGTCATATTTAATATTTAATTGAAAACAGAACAATGGAGGGAGGCCCAAGTCGCTGGACCATTTCTTTTTCTTCAGAATATTGTCCAAAGAATAATATGTTTTATTGTGGTTTTAGGGTATAATGTATAACTCAACAGGTAGATCGTGGTGTAATAATACTGCTTGTTAGGGGCTCAATTATCTCCAGGGCCACATATACTGAAAATGCATGGACAAACAGACACATATTCAAACAGTCAAACTATTGTGTACGGCAATTACTAGGGTATGTGTGCACTGAATGAAAACCTTTCACTAAATGTTATATACAAAAACCAAAAGCAAATGCATAAATCACTCCACACAACATTGTAACAACTAGAACAGGGGCTCCCAAACCTTTCCATTCCAAGGAGGACCCCTAAATAGACACACAATAGCACATTTGCAACCTAATGTCCCTATTCTGAACATGTCATACATAATATCTGAACATTCAGTGTAAGTAGCAGTTCTACAAGCTCAGAATGTCGGTGATCTGCATCGTGACACGATGTGATATACAGTAACTGTGCGTGTGGCAGAATAGTCTCCATACAGTATATGGGCATGTTACGTTTGTAACGTGACGTCCATTGACCCAACGTCCACCCACAAGGCAATTTTAACTCATTAACTGCCATGGACGAATTAATTAGTCAAATTATGCTATGGCCCAGCCTGCCAAGGACGAGTTTGGACGAGTTTTGAAAAAAAATTATATATATATTTTTTTACACTATATATTTTTGGCAAAACATGCTATTTTCAACTTGCCACAACTATGGAACGGATTACCGCTATCGGATACATTCCCCCCCCCATTCTACGAGACCCCTGTGTGTGTAATGAGGGGATCACCGTGCGGATAGCATTCACAGAAAATATTCCATGATTTTTCAAAGGTTGATAATATCACTCGTTTTCGCTGGCAGCAGTGTAACACTATTACTCTGGCAGTTAAAGAGTTAATATACAATGTATACAGTACACACACACACACACACACACACACACACACACACACACACACACACACACACACACACACACACACACACACACACACACACACACACACACACACACACACACACACACACACACACACACACACACAGTCAATGTGCATGGGTGAGTGCAACGTGCATCGTAAATCTCTTTGGGTACAAGCAGACCATTTACCATGCTCAGAATGTAGCCTCCTCAGCTAACTCTGCATGAATGTTCACTTAGTAATGATGAGTGTACAGAATTTGTCCATGAACGTATAACCTGCATTGTGTATACAACTACAAAGCCCTGCCCACTCGACCAATACTACTATCCATTTAGTACGAATGTGAAAATTAGTTTTGTCTGTCTCCACAACCAGGGCCGGCTCTAGGCAATTTGGCGCCCTAGGCAATATGTTTCCTGCCCCCCCCCCCCATTTAAAAATAAGAGCACCTCCTTTAAACAGAAAATAATTCAGAGGACAGGAGCCTATCCTATGTCTGACAGCGCCGCGCCACCGTTTTCTGCCACAGCGCCACCTAGAGCCTGCAAAAAAAAAGAAAAAAAAAAAACTCAGCATTTTCAGGGAAGCCGATGGCTAAACCTTATTTATAATCCTAGTGGCGCTCTAGGCAACTGCCTACTCTGCCTAATGGGCACGCCGGCCCTGTCCACAACACAAAAAATTTAATAATTGAAGAACTGAAGAATCCGGTTGGAAGTATCACAGACACAAAAAGTGTCCGGATCATCCGGATGACCCCAGTGTATCCACTTAATGACTGCATTGGGGAATGACCTGCCAACCAACCTGTCAGTGTCAGGGCTGCATGCCACCCTGGGTGCTGAAAGTATTAAGACAACAAAAGCTCTGGGTCCTTTGAACACAGCAGCCTCTCTCAGCTGTAAAGCTGAAGCTAAGTTTGAAGTTATCAGTTGGCGCAGTGTGTATACAGAGAGAGAAATATGCCGTGTTTGCTGCATGAGTCCAATTCAAACACAAGGTTGCTGCGTTGTTCGAAGATTTAGATTTGACTTTGTTTTGCCTTCAACAAAATGTATCGTCTTTGTCAGGCCGGGAGGACATATGCAACAGAAGTCCCGCCCTATAGACACGCACTGCATTAGATTGTAACCAGGCCTTTTCTCCTCAGCGATGAGAATAGGTAGAACAGAATATAGTCCCCACTCCTGGGAGCGAGGCTACCATAGGGCCTTATAGAGTGCACCTCCAAAAGTGCATGCTCTTCTGCCCATATAGGGGGTGCCACAAATTCATGCTCATGTCCTGCCAGCTGCAACCCACGGCTGACACAGCCCCCTAGGTAGGCCACCCACCCAGCCTGGCGAAGCCCTGCATGTACAGTACGGTAATACTGGGTGGAGAGAAGAACAATCTACTCTGCACAGCACACTCCAAACAAAGCATTATAGTACACTAACACAGTGGTTCTCAACTTTTTCAGGCCGTGGCTCCCCAAAAAATTATCTTTTTTGAACTGGAGACCCTGACAAGAACTTGGAATTGTTGAAGTTGATGCATTACATTTAGTTTGACTCGGTTCCACTGATAAATATTGTGAAAATAGCCGAACTACAATCTCTGTTAGTGTTTAGCCTTTTAACAAGTTATTATTTTTGATTGATTGATTGAATACTTTATTAGTCAGAAACACAGTGGTACAGCCAGACATTTAGGCTAAAAGGATAACACAAAAAAAGTCCATCAGGACTTGTTTCCATTGTGGTCCAATGTATTCAATTCATCAACATAGCATACAAAATAACAATAATACATAATACATGTCATCAAGAAATATAAAACACTATTATGTACAAAAAATTCTCTCAATAAAGTTGTTTCTTTAATTTGTTCTGTTGTGTAAAGCGACTTGTACTTGTATCTTGAGTACCAAGAGAAGCGCTACATAAATTGGATGTATTATTATTATTAATAATAATACTATAGTGATACGCCCATCCAATCAAATGTCATTCAGTCCTGCACGTACAGACAGAGAAATTCACACACACACACACACACACACACACACACACACGCGCGCACGTAAACACACACAGAGTCTCCAACACACCTTAAATCAGATGAAGCGAGCAGCACTGTTTCTAATTCATGGTGGTTTATTGGATGTTTGGTTTTGGAGAGAGAGAGAGAGAGAGAGAGAGAGAGAGAGAGAGAGAGAGAGAGAGAGATAGATAGATAGATAGAGAGAGCGCTCTGTGTGTATTATTTGGGGCTTGCTGTTGTTATTTATTTCTATCTTTAATGTTGTTTGGCTGTGCAGCTGGAGGGAGCGGAATTAATTTCCTTTCTGATGGCTGTGTATCAGCGTCTCAGCCGGGTGAATTATGCCTCACATCACGTGTCATTTCTTCTCGCCTGGCGACGCAAGGAACCTTTCGCTAACCTGAAAACAAATTATCTTGTGTTGGCCCGCGTTCAAATTCAATTAAATCCACACGCAGAGTAATTATATCGAGGTACAAAAGAGTAATAAACGTGAAAAAAATTAATTAACCTAGTAATCTTTATTTATCCCCCCACTTCCCCTCCCTGTATTAAGTATGTGACTCTGACAACGTGGCAAATAACTGCTGTGGTATATTTGTCTCACTGACTAACACCCCTGTGTTAGATACATGGAATGTTTGTTGTCATTCTTATTTATTTATTTATCTCAATCTTGTCATAATAAGGCATGTTCAGATGCAAGCTCAGGTACTTGTCATGCTCAAGAGTTATTGTTTGTGATTGCCGCCGCAGTCACCCGTGGAGAAAATGTACGAGCTGCAGCTAAATTGGGTGTATAAATTTACTGAGGGGAAAAAAACTTGTGCATTGACAGGCGTTGATCAAATGTTATGCTGTGTAACAAACTAAAGAAGATATGGGTGGCTATAGAGCACACAGCCTGCGGCGTGTCATTGTATACTCATACAATCAGTCTACTCATAAACAAGTCCTCGTAAACATCATGAACTGGGTGTTGTATTGAGTCAGAGCTTTCACTGTGAGCTCAATGCAATGCAAATGCATGGATTCACGGTCTTCCCAAGAATCCACGCATTTGCATTGACAAAGCATTGGCAGATTCCGCCCCAGAGGTAAAAGAAAAGTGCGGTGGGAGCGCGCCCTAAAGGAGTAATTTACCCAAAAAATGACTTATTTTCTATCAATTCCACATTCCATGAAGCCTTGAATTCATGGAGATTGTTTTGTTTTTGTCGCATTCCTAAGCCAATCATTTTGATGACTTGCTGCGGCTCTGGTAGGAGACTCAAAGAGTCTCCTTTGAGTCTCCTACCAGAGACATTAGCATCTTCCCGCCGGTCATTAAATTATTATCTCAACAAAAAAAACACATGGGGTGTGTAATTGATATAAAATAAGATTTTTTTTGGGTGAACTACTCCTTTAAGGCAGGTATGATATCTATTGCAACAACGGGCAGCTGCTCAGGATTCTTGCAGATTGAATGCAGTTTTTTGTATTATTTAGTTTATTGCACTCGCACGTACAGTATGCCATATGAATTCTATTCTCAGTGTGAGTACAACGTAGCCTACAGAACTCTCAAATTGTAATACCGAAAGAGCAGCGGCTACAGTGTACCTCCTCCAGGTTAAGACATTTCAATACTCGGTTGTTTATCTCAATTACAGGAACACTTCACCTGCATCCAAGGCAAGGTTTTAAGTTTTAGTGGTCTGTATTTCAGGGTCTGTAAAGCTGAAAAGTGTTCTCAACACAAAGAGCTCCGTCTTCACCTTGACTGGAGAGTTGCTGTCGCCTTTTTTTTCTTTCTTTTTTTTTTGCTATTCACTCAGCCATGCATACCGTTTAATTAACTTTCTATTCAGCCACTGACAATGTTGCACTTTTCATTCCATAGCAATCTCTTGTTCTTATCTTTACCTTGTGATGTGTGTTAATTTTTTGTTTAGTTAAGCGAGAAATGAATTAATTATTTTACATAGATGAAGAGCTTTAAGGCCAAGGAAACATTTGAGATCCGACTCAAAGTGAGCGTTCTCTCTCATGGACGTGTCCTTGCGGCAGCCGGCCCATGGTTAGAATCCGAGCCGAGGCTCTTTGCTGCATGTCCTTCCCCATCTCTCTCTCTCTTTGTATCCTGCCTCTCTCTCACTGTAAATATCTATCTGAATAAAGCATTAAATAACAAACAAGTGAGTTCTCTCATCATGTTAAGGGCCCCATGTTGGGGGCCCTTAATTCGATGTTGACATTGATGGCTCCATGTTGACATTGATATGTGTCGATACGCGGAGGTGGACACAAATCTGCTGTAGTGTGTGCACTGTGCAGTGTCTATTGGTTCAGTGACTATTGGTTCTCAAACTGGGGTCCGGGGACCCCCAGGGGTCCTTGAGGGGGTTCCAGGGAGTCCCCACGAAGGCTTATTTGACCTTTGGACCTTTGGGATACACAAATAAGTCAGTGTGTCCAAAAACGTAGTTACTGCACTTTGGCTTTGTAGGGCAGTATAGTGCTCATCTTTTGTGTTTTGCTATGATCTTTCAAATGATATGAAGAAGTTAAGCATGCTGCGTGTTCATGTGTTTGTTCATGTGTTAAGTGAACCTCGAGCTCTAAATTTAGCACCATAACAGCCTCAATTAAGTGTGCAGAGAGCTTGTACTCAGCAGCTTTTTTCACACCTTTCTGATTTCCAGACTTATTATAATATAGTCGGTAGTCAGGATAACGTTTGGTGTGCATGCTGCAAAAATAGCAGATCTACAAGCTCGTACATCTGCTATTTTTGATTGTTTTACAGGGTGGCTTGAAAAGCCCCCACACACACCCCCCCACACACCCCCCCCCACACACACACACACACACACACACCCCCCCACACACACACACACACACACACACACACACACACACACACACACACACACACACACACACACACACACACACAGTCGGTGACAAATGTAAGTGTGTTACCACCAGCTCGTAGAGCTGCTAGACACAGAGGTAACGTAAACACCACCTCCTGTGTGTCCAGCTCAGAGTCATTACATACATCTCTCTTCACCCATTAAGGCATGAGGTTCCGATTCTACCAAATGTCTCGTAGCGCGGCAATTTTTTGCCACGCTACGAGACATTTGGTAGAATCGGCGAGCTTGTATATCTGCTATTTTTGAAAAATCTTGAAAATGTGTGCAAATCTTTGAATATATATATATTTTTTAAAGCGAACATTTTTTACTCAAATCTTTGCTACTGGGGGTCCCTGGAACAGAATATTTTTGACATGGGGGTCCGTGGGCAAATACATGAAAAACTTTGAGCACCACTGATATAGCAACATACGTTTTTTTCTAAAAACTGTAGGGATTTAGAAGACATTTTGTAGAATGGGCCTCAGGTCTTAATGGGTTAATAGCCGCTACATGCTACTGCTTACTGAGAAATGTCCACTGGAAGCTTGTTAGTCTGTTATAGCCGTGCTAAAGGAAATTAATGGGATCAAACCCCAGATACTGGCTAGCTGATACCATTCACAGCATTATCAGCCAACCACTGGCTAGCTGATCAAAAACACAAGATTACTGTCAGGCTGATATCATTTGTTTCCATTAGCATTGCTACAACATAAGCTTCCAGTGGACATTTCTCAGTAACCGCACGTTCAACTATTTGACCAGTAGCCTACCTTGGGAAGTGTGCTATCAAACCCAAATATAAACTTCATAACTAACCCTTTATTATATTATATTATAGTATCTGCTGATACCGAGTCCCAATCTGATCTTTAACACCTTCCTGCATAATAAAGGTGCTACTCCCAAGTATATTAGAGGAATTTTAGTTATTGGACGCCCTTCGCATTGCAGACATTAGTGGCTGCTTGACTGCTTTCATTATCGCTAGATCAGCCAAAATGTGAATTTCAATCTGGCATGGCTTGTTATGCAACACCACCACGTTCATGTCTGCTCACCAGTGGTGGAAAAAGTATTACATTTTTTTGTATCAATACTGCAATTTAGAAATACCCTCCCTGTTACAAGTAAAAGTCCAGAATTAAAAATTTACTTGAGTAAAAGTACAAAAGTATTGGTATCAAAATGTGCTTAAAGTACCAAAAGTAAAAGTTCTCATTATGCAGAAGGTCCCATTTCACAAGTTTTCAAGTGTATAAAATGTATACAAATCTTTAGAAAATAGCCGATCTACAATCGATAGATCGGCTATTTTCAAATAGCCAAAGTTTAAGGGCTGAAGTGTTTATGTTTAGTTTTCAGCTAAATCTTCAAAGTAACTAGAAACTAAGGTGGTCAAATAATAGTAGTAAAAGTACAAAATTTGCCTCTGAGATGTAGTGGAGTAGAAGTAAAAGTATTGAAAATTGGAAATGCTCCAGTAAAGTACAAATGCAAAATTGTACTTAAGTACAGTTCTTAAGTAAATGTACTTAGTTACTTTCCACCACTGGCCAACATGTGAATTTCAATCTGGCACATGGCTTGTTCTGCAACAGCACCACGTTCATCATGTCTGCTCACACCCTGTTCACATAATACTACACCACTGGTGCTGTGTGAGCGTCAGGCTGCCTGTACTGTACACATATGATCCGTCATCAAGGCAGGCACGTCCAAACAAACAGCTGTAGAAACAACAGACGTGCATTCTCTCTGACGACAGCACTATCAACTAGACCATCTATGCTGTAAACCGTTATCCCAATCCATCCGGGAACGCATACTGTATCATTTTAGATTTTTTTTTTAGCTATAACCATTATTTTATACTTTGGCTATTCAAAAATAGCAGATCTACAAGCTCATAGCGCACAAGCTTGTAGATCTGCAATTCTTTTGAAAAATCACGCACATTTGTGCAAATCATTGAATACATGTATATATTTTTGGAAAAAAAAACATTTTTAACTCAAATCTTTGCTTCTGGGGGTCCCTGGAACAAAATATTTTGATGGGGGTCCACGGCCATATACATATCTTGGGGGTCCTTGACTTGAAAAAGATTGAGAACCACTGTTAGGATTTAGAAGACATCTGTAGAATCCCCAGAAGCAAAGATTTGAGTTAAAAATGTTCACTTAAATAAATGTATATTCAAAGATTTGAGTTAGAAATTGCTTTAAAATGTATATATTCAAAGATTTGCACAAATTTTCCAAGATTTAAAAATAATAATAATAATTTTAATAGCCCAAATAAATCTTAAAATGACACAGATGCATTCCCGGTCTTAATGGGTTAAATGTGTTTGGTGGTTGAAACAAGCATTGCATCAAATGAACGCGATGTTTGAAGTGGGAAAATATGTTATTTGGTGCATTGCATGCTGTTTGAATTAATGACATGCTAAAAGGGAAGAAAAGGCTGCACAAACTCATAGGAGCTACGATGCAGGATAACATATTGAAAACCAACGTTTCGACCTGGAACGGACTTTTACAGGGATCGATTGATGAATAATGACAGCTGACGAAGATGGGTTAAAATATACAAAACATGGGAATTACACTTAAAAAGACTGAAAAAAGAAAAGATCCCGATCACTTAATGGGACTACACCATGAATTTGAACTTTTTCTTCTTTTTTGTGTGTTTTTGGTCTCCCCTACCTCTCTTCTATCCCCCAAAATACCCCAGTTTGAACACTCAGGCTTTCACAGCAAATCTGGGGTTTTCTGTAAATTGGTCTCAAAACAGGCCAAACTGATTTGCACCCTGACGTGACGTGACGTCAGGGTACAATCCCTCCCGTTTTTAAGTTCCAACCAAAAAAAAAAAACAACAACTTTTTTTTATTTGCTTTTTTATTTCCTTTTCTTTTCTTTTTTTCTTTTTCCACACAGAACCAGGAGATAACATGCATACAAACTGGCTCAATAGCGCCCCGTGCCAAACAGGACAATGTGGTATTGCAGGTGAAAGTGCTTTATAAGCCAGAGAGAAGTTAGTTGGAATGAGTATACAGTATCTGAGGCTTGATTTAGGCTCAAACCTGTTGAAAAACGTTTCAGGGACATGATATTAAATATTATTATTATTTTTTAAATTCATGGTGTAGTCCCTTTAAAATATGCTTTGATCAGACCCAACATTTAATCTGGAAATGCAGGGACCATTGCCCACCTTTTCTGAAAGTGTCAAGTGTCTGTGGAGTTGTTTTTTCTTTAAATGGACAAAAATCATTAGGCATACTCTTTCTTTTCCTTTTTTATTTATTTACAGATAACATTGCATTTCTGCTTTATTTCTGACCGTAACAGTGAGAGTGAGAGAGAGAGAGACAGGAAAGGTAGGAGAGACAGAGGGGATGACATCCAGTGGTGGAAAAAGTACTCACATTTTTTACTCAAGTAAAAGTATCAATACCACCATGTAGAAATACTCAAGTAAAAGTCCAGTATTAAAAATGCACTTGAGTAAAAGTACAAAAGTATTGGCGTCAAAATATACTTGAGTACTAAAAGTACTCATTGTGCACAATATCCCAAAATGTATAATCTTTTGCAAATTATTTTCAAATAGTCATGGCTGAAGTGGTTCATGTATGTTTTACAAAGTAACTAGTAACTAAAGTTTTTAAATAATTGTAGCTGCGTAAAAGTACAATATTTGCCTCTGAGATGTAGTGGAGTCGAAGTACAAGTATTGGACAATTGGAAATACTCCAGTAAAGTAAAAGTACCTCAACATTGGACATAAGTACAGTACTTGAGTAAATGTACTTAGTTACTTTCCACCACTGATTAAAGTATAAGCTTGGCCTTGGTTGTGAGTTACACATACTGGATACATTTTGAAGGATTTGCTTGTGTTGTCTTGTACCAATTAAGTGACCCTATAAGAAACAAACAAAAATGCTTTTGTTGCCGTTTATAGTAGAGGCTATGTGTAATCAAGATAATGCATGTCTTTTTTGCAGCCTTGTGCAAGCTAATGGAAAGAAAGAAAAAAATAAAAACAGGCTGCATACTGACAAATCTACAGGATACTTCATTATATTGCTCTCAATTAAAACCTGTCCTCAGCAGCATTAGTCATCTTAGCGCTCGTCATTCATACTAATTAGCACTCGCCTTCGGTGCTTCATGCTGGAATTTCAATATCCCATTAATCCATTAAGACCGGGAACACATCTGTGTCCTTTTTTTATATCTTTGGCTATTCATTTCTTTTTTTTATCGTGATTTTTTTTGCAAATCTTTGAATATATATATTTTTTTTTAAAGCGAACATTTGTAACTCAAATCTTTGCTTCTGGGGATTCTACAAATGTCTTCTAAATCTCTAACAGTTTCAAAATATATATATTTGTTGCTATTTGATTTGATTTGATTTTTATTAAGGATCCCCATTAGCTGGTGCCATAGCAACCAGCTAGTCTTCCTGGGGTCCACACAAAAAACATACAAAAATCATTATTTCAGTTGCAAATACAAAATTATTAAATGTCAGTACTCGACACACAATGAAGCTAAAATTACATGTGAGCAAAGAAACAGAAAACAAAAAACAAAACAAAAATACTTTACTTTTCTTTGTACATAGTGGTATTTTGTACAAAAATACTTTACTTTTTTTTGTACATAGTGGTATTTTTTCTGTATTATCTGTATTTTCATGTTGATTTTTGAACTGTTTGGTTGCTACTATATATGTCTATGAAATTAACTCAAGGACCCCAACGGAAACAAGTCCGCAAGGACTTTTTTGGCCGGGCCTTTTAGACAAAAGCATTATTAATGTAACTGTGTTGTTTTACATTCTTTTGCCTAATAAAAATTTCAATCAATCAAAAAACAGTGTTAAATACAATTTATTGCTATAATATCAGTGGTGCTCAAAACTTTTTCATGTCAAGGACCCCCAAAATGATATGTATTTGGCCACGGAACCCCATCTCAAATACATTTTGTTCCAGGGACCCCCAGAGACAAAGATTTGAGTTAAACATTTTAGCTTTAAAAATATATATATATTCAAAGATTTGCTAAAAAAAATAAGATTTTTCCCAAAATAGCAGATCTACAAGCTCATAGCGCGGAACTCAGTGCAGCGCTATGAGCTTGTAGATCTGCTATTTTTTCAATAGCCAAAGAAATCTGAAAATGACACAGATGCGTTCCCGGTCTTATTGCGTTAAGCGATTCAGCGATATGCCCTTGATTGACGCTCTCTTACACCCGGGAAGTAATTACATTATATGCTTCAGTTTCTCTCTTAATAATTTCTTATTATTTCACGAGGCTTTTTTCAGCAGTTTATGTGTGTAAATCATCTCTTTTCTCACCAGGACTGCTGTTACGTACATTATTGTGCAAATCAAAGAGCAACAACTAGGCTCACGCAGCTTCCCTGTAGGCTACCTACCGCACCATGCACTTACTTTTATGAGTTCAACTTTTGTGATTAGGTCCAACAGTTGTTTGATAGTAGTACATTATGAATTTTTACTACAGCAGTAGTTCTCAAACGTTTTCCTGCCAAGGGCCCCCAAATTAATATGTATTTGACCGTGGACCCCCCATCTGAGTTGAGTCAGGGACCCCCAGAAGAGAAGATTTAAGTTAAAACAAAATTTAAAAAAATGTTCTGATATTTTTCAAAAACTTGATGTAAGTGACATGCTGTGAGCTTGTAGATCAGCTAATTTTGAATAGCCAACGTATAAATGGATTAAGTAGTCAAAGTGATTGTGATGATATTAACTACTTTTGCTGGGGATTTATAGGAGTTGAGGCCCCTGGGCTACAGTGATTTTTGAGGCCCCCCTGGCACGAATGCACGCGTGCGAAAATTCTCTTGCGTTTTTTTTTCTTTTATTTCGGGTTTTTGTTACTTTAATTCGGTTAATTCGGTAGGGTTACTTTACAATTTGATCATAAAAAAATCAAGGAGGCCCCCCCAGTTCGGGGCCCCTGGGCTGCAGCCCACCCTAGCCCAACGGTAAGTCCGGCCCTGCCCCTGGGGGTCCCCGGATCTCACTTTTAGAACCACAGCTGTAGGCTACCTATGCACTATGTACTTCATGAGTACAACTTTTGTGATTAGGCCAACAGTTGTTTGATAGTACAGTATATTATGAATTATTTTACTAGAGTATATTACGCAATGAAAATGCACAGATGACTCAGTAGAACATAAAATAGCCATCACACTGTAGAGATATCTGTATGTTCCGTTATGAAATGTGGGGAAATGACATTTTAATGTTTCTTTTTTTGTTGTCGTTTCATAAGCATAGGCTAATAAAAATACAGTGCACTCGTCCAATCATCAAGGGCGTTGATGCATTGATTTTCATTGTGTCTATTTTTTTCCTCCCTCACTGTGAAAGAACAAAAATGCGTAACTAAACGCATTAATCATCACTCACAGCCAGTCGTGCTAAACGAAAACACATGCATTCAGTGTTTTCACGCACGGCACTCTTTAAAGGTAGCCTATTTACTACCGTGCAAAGATTATGCCTTGAAAAAGCATCTATTAGCTTTTTGTCAGAACATTGATTATGCCAGAAAAGTTTTGACTTGAGAAAACAAACACTATACATTTCTCCCAGAGCATGGCGTATTTTGTAAATGGTGGTGTAATGAGTTGTTTGTTGTACCCACGTCCCAGGGGTAATGATTAATAGTTCTAAACTTGCCTTTTGCTAAATGCAATCAGTTATTCTACGATAACATGTCATGCTAATACTCTCTAACCACATCTTTGTGTTTGTCCAATACTCTGGGAAGAGGAGAAACTGTTCACAGGGTAATTGTCACCTTATCACACAAAAGAAAAGGTTAATTGTCACCTGCTCTATTATACAGAGCAGTGACAGTGGATCAAAACGACGTGATTCTGGCCAAAGAAATTGAGGGTAAATCCAATTATGTGCGTTAATAATACACTAAATGTGACAACTATTTAAAGCAAAGCAGGGTTTTTGCTAAGTGTAGATATGTGGAATATCTTATGAGTACAATGATTATGGGCGTAGATACTTTTACATGTGACAAGAGGCACTGGCATTTTGGGTCACAACATTCTTATTGATTAGAATCTAGTGTATAAGATTCAACACATGATATCCAGGATAGAGGCTTGTGGTGAAGGCAAGAATGAGGACACTTACAGTAATATACTGTAAAAAAAAAAAAAAAAGACATCAGAATTAAAAAAATAAGTAGTTGCCCTTTAACCACTATAAACCCTATAATGTGTTGTACTGTACATCAAATTCCAAAAATAGCAGATGTACAAGCTTACAACACATCCTCAATACAGATCTCCTTTTTCTGCTTTGAACGTTCATACATTTTTGCAGAATGTTTTTGTCTAATTTTCATCGATTTTTATGACATGCCCAGAGAAAGGTTTGCTAGGGTTCATGTGGTTAAAGGCCAATTAATATTGGCCTGCTCTGCGAGGGTCACCATGGACCACTCTATAAATGTCCTACCACATTATGAAAGGGTGTTTTGCTCATGGTAAACAGTGAACCCGAAGAAAGAGGCAAGACAGACGGGATTCATCTTCGCAAAAGGCCTCCTCTTCCTCACATGTGTCTGCTAATGACAGTAATAATACGGGATACCTTTGTGGCATCAAAGAGGAGCTATTCCATTTGATCCAGTCTGACCACTCTCTCTAATGGCTGTCACTGGCTATATTCTTATGTTTATATCATGAGTTTAGAGAGAGAGGAATCCTCATAAATATGGATGACCCCGGCAATGCTCAAGCCTGGAAATAAATGCGCTGCACTGCTTGAGGGCTTGTTTGCCTTGAGACTCAATTCTAGATCAACATATTGCCCCCTCGCATATACTGTAACTACAAGCGCTGCGGGGCTTGAGCCTATACTATTAATACAAACATCGCTTCGAAACGTAATGAAGACCTTTTCTGTCAAAGGTAGATGCTGAAGTGGGCACAGAGAAGGTACATTGTCAGGGTACAATCCTCATTTTGGTCCCTATAGGGAAAACTTGTTTAACTTTTGAAATGAAAGTTTTACTTGGTCTGTGGCACTTGAGTGAGATGCGTGACTATTGGGTCCATATATATATATATATATATATATATATATGTAAAAAAAAATATATATATATATATATATATATATATATATATATATATATATATATATATATATATATATATATATATACATATATATATATATACATATATATATATATATACATACAGTATATATATATACAGTATATATATATACAGTATATACTGTATGTACACACACACACACACACACACACACACACACACACACACACACACACACACACACACATTAATATTGATACAAAAGTAAAATAAGTAGTAAGTATACGTCTAACCACGCGAACCCAAGCATCCCTACTAGCAGCTCTACAAGCTCACACCACTGTTGCAACGTGACACGTTGTGAGCTTGTAGATCAGCTACTGTATCTATTTTCAGCTAAGAGATTTGGTGTAGAGGGGGGAGGGGAAGAAAAGGAGGCGACCAAGTATAGATTCCATGGGGCACCACCCGGGGCAATGAAGTACTGTATCGTCTCTGTCGGAGGGGAAACCTCATATGTCCAAGACTGTTACTTTTCAGGATTCAAATTCAGAAGCGTCAAAAGCTTCGCGCCGCGTTTCGAGCTTGTAGATCTGCTCCTTTTGATGCTTTTGTGTGACAATGTGGTATGATCAAGTAGGCCGCTAGTTTACGATTTTTTAAAGAATATGGAGATAAGAGGTTTCTGCCCGACAGCAACGATATAAGGGTTAAGTGGTTAATTACTAGGTACTGTACTTTGCTGATGATGTTTTGATGGGTAGGTTGTTGTTCGCCAATGTGGGTGTGCTGCTCTCTTGAGTGCAAACAGATGATACACTGACTGCAACGGGGGGCACCAACCATGAACGCACAATCATTTTACAGCGACATTAAAATAACTGCATTTTCTCTTACATGGTCCAATAACTGAAGAAAGGGATCTTGATTTGTTTTCCCCCATGGCTTCAAATCTCATTTTACGGCGCCAGATATTATGTGCAAACCAATTCCAAATCCACTTTTCCAGTCTACTCTTCCATTATCACAATAAAAAATCAGACGCCATCTTTATGATGGCTTTGAATGTCTCAAATACATAAAAAGAATGATAATAATAATAATACAGACTACAGGATGGTGTTGTTGTTGCCCTCTCTGGCGGCCGTTGTCTTTGAATTAAATGTCAACACAGGTGTAAAACAGAATGTAGCCTCATATTCTCGTTGAATATAAATGTGTCGTTTGCCCCGATACAGATGAGTCTGGGAGGAGAAGAGAGAGGCTCAATCTCCGCGCTCGTAAATTAACTGGGGGGCCTGTCCGTGTTTGAGTGACAAGTCTTTGATTTGTGGCGGTAGTTAATTTCAATCCAAATCCTCCACGCTGTAATTTTCCCTCAACTTCCTCGCCAGCCGGCCACTCTTGACATGTTAGTGTCATGGCTGAGGAGCTTGAGGACTCTGCTGCTGAGAAGGAGAAAGCTGTTCCTGTCCGGGAAGAAACCTTGTATCTCCATAATTCAACTTTTTATGTTTTTTGTCTTTTTTCGTAACCATACAAGAGTGTCACGCTAAAGTATAGTGAAAATAGCTGATCTACAAGCTTACAACGCGTCGCATCGCGATGCGTTGTGAGCTTGCAGATCTGCTATTGAGATGGGCTATTTTCAGAGCATGACACACCCACGCATGCGCAGCCAAACATGAAATAGCTTGTTTTAGTTCTACCGGATCCCTTCTACACTAGTCCCTCCCTGCCATTTTTGTTTGCAAAAAAAAGGTCAGAGGTACAGTTCTATACAAAAGGATGCTAAAAGGATTAAAAACATTTAAAGACAAACAATAATATACAAAATATGCAAAAACATCATATAAACAAGTAGTAGTCAAAAAGAAAAATATGTACAGTAAACAGTTGGGGGTGGGGGGGGGCATTTCTGGTGATAAACTTGGACTTTTTACAGGGGCCAGTTACAAATTGCAGTCACCTGTAAGTGCTCTTTTAGAGCGGTTTTGAAGGAGAGTAAAGGAGTCACACTATGTTATGACTGTTGGTAGGGCATTGCACATTTTGGTGGCATAGCAGTAGAACAATTGTAACCCCTTGTTTGAGCCGAATCTGGGTTGAACGTGATTTGTGGAGCTCCCTCTGGTGTTGTGATTGTGAACGTCTTTAAAGTTTTTGAAGTAGTTTGACTAATTTGTATTTGTTGACTAAATTGTCAGTATTTAGTCATAATTTTAATCATCATGGCTTAGCTTTTATTTCGTTTTTATTTTGTTTTTGTCAGTGAAAAAAAAGGTGAATGAATGTAATGAATAATACAAATGGCTAATGTCAAAATGATTGACTGGGCTGGCTTTGTAATACACTGCAAGTATATACGCTGCAAAAAATGTCAAAGTGCCATTCAGACAGATATGAGCTTTCGGTCAGCTAACTAGTCAGACAAATTGCTTTTGCAGCTCAGTGACAACCACTTTACTCAATTTACACTAGCAATTTTGGTGCAATGTAATTGATTCCCACAGAGTAATTACATCAGAACAACTGCAGTGTTTTGAACGGACCCCACCCCCCCCCCCACCCGTCTCTACTGGACTGGTGGAGAGTCATATTAAAAACCAGTTAACCTGTTTTGAGCTCCGACCAGACCACTAGCACAGTGGTTCCTCAACCTTTTCTGGATCAGGGCCCACTTGAAAATCTCAAAAGCGGCAGCCTTGTTAATCAATCGATTGTGTTCCGGCATGGCTCAATGGAACTAACATAGTATTTTATTTAGTGAAAACTATTTTTTTCCCCCAAAGTTTTAAAGAAAAAGAAAATAACATGACATTGTTTTAACATTTATTTATTTTTAAAATATCAATGTTATTTTATCATTCAAATCTTCATTGTTTTGCCAATTATTTGGGGACCCACTTGCAATATCCTCACAGCCCATATCCTCTAAACCAGTGGACCCCGGCCCACAGGTTGAGAGCCACGGCACCAGCTAGCATATTTTGAACAATCCTCAAGGACCACCCTACAGGAAAACAGTGTATTTACTATATATAAGAAGGCTTAACACAGCCATTTCTATTTTGAATTCATATTTAACATAACGATTTTAAAGCCGGATGTATACTGTAATTGCACGCTGGTGCAACTACAGGTCCTTACAGTCAATCATTTATTTCAAGCTTTTTTTTCCCCCACACAAGCCTATTAGCTTAAGACTTTCTAAAATGTCGTGGACTTACAGTATGAAATATTATTTAAGTGTATTTTTGATGCACAAAGGCACAATACACATTTGTTTTCTCCAAGGAACACCTATAATTGTGCCATATGGACCACTAGTGGAAGTGGAACACATGGTTGAGTGTATTAAACTAAACTAAATTCAAACCGGGAACGCATCTCTGTCATTTTTTATTTCTTTGGCTATTCAAAAATAGCAGATATACAAGCTCATAGCGCGGCACCAAGTGCCGTGCTATGAGCTTGTAGATCTGCTATTTTTGAAAAATCGTGAATATCTTTGAATATATATTTTTTTATTAAAGCAAACATTTGTAATTCAAATCTTTGCTTCTGGAGGTCCCTGGAACTAAATATTTTACAAATGTTCGCTTTAAAAAATATAAATTTAGAGATTTTCACAAATTTTCACACTAAAAAAAAAAAGCAGATCTACAAGCTCATAGCGCGGCACTCGGTGCCGTGCTATGAGCTTGTATGTCTGCTATTTTTGAATAGCCAAAGAAATCTAAAATGACAGAGATGCATTCCCGTATTGAATTGGTTAAACATAAATCTTCTCTTCTGGGGGATCCCTGGCACAAAACCTTTTGAGATGGGGGTCCGCGCCCATATACATATATCAATTTGGGGGTCCTTGACATGAAACAGTTGGAGAACCACTGTAATAAAACAGTGTGAGACAGTGACACAGAAGAGGGCAGCAACGACGGATCCGAGGACAAACAGAGAGGCATGTCTCTGGAACAGAGGTCATGACCCCTGGACCATCTCCTCGCACAAACTGTCATTTCTATTAGCATAGATAGACCCACTGGGCCCTGACAATGTCTCTCCTCTGTCCCAGGGGTGTAAAGTAACTAAGTACATTTACTCAAGTACCGCACTTAAGTACAATTTTGAGGTATTTTTTACTTAACTGGAGTATTTCCAATTGTCTGTACTTTTACTTCTACTCCACTACATCTCAGAGGCAAATATAATACTTTTACTCCACTACAATTATTTGAAAACTAGTTATTAGTTACTTTTAAGATATAAATTATGATATTATGAAACATAGCCTACATGAACCACTTTAGCCCTATTTTATACATAGGCTATTTGTTTACAGTACTCGTACATATCTTGTCCAAACATCACGCAAATCGCTACACAGTATCTCTATAGTCATTAAAATGGGACTTTCAGATTTTTCATATTCCATCCTGATTGGCTTAGAATGACATCTAAAGTTTGCAGGAGTGGCCCGTTTTGAACAAAATGCAGAAAGTCATGAACGTAGGGTCTGATTGCGGTGAAACTTTGCACGCACATTCGCACTACGTTGAGGAACAAATGCCACCCTTTTAACATTGCCATATTATAGCGCCACCAGGAGGTCAATCTTTGCAAAAAATAAATAAATGTATTATTACTCCTACAAATTTTGTCCAAACATCATGCAAATCGGTACACACTATCTCTATAGTCAAGTGATCAAGGCGGTTCAGTCCGTTTTTTTCATATTCCATCCTGATTCCAAATTCTGAACATTGCTGGCCCACAATAACCCACCTGACCTGGCTCAGAGGAGCACTTTTTCTAGTTTATTTATAATTTATTATTATTATTATTTTTACAAAAAGTGCTTGTAAATGGAGAAAACTCTGACAATTAAAGCCTTTTTAATTACAGGGTGCAGGCAAATAACGTGTCAACGTTTCGTTGTCAATACATCTTCATCAGGACATGACCTGATGGAGATGTATTGACATGGAAACGTTGTGACCTTATTTGCCTGCACCCTGTAATTAAAAAGGCTTTAATTGTCCGAGTTGGCTCCAGTGCCTTCCTTCCTCTATACATACCAGTCCCTCTCCTGAGATGTACCGGACCAGCCTGAATTTGGCTTGAGGTGCTGTGGAAGCCCTTTGTTCCTGCTAGACCTGACCTCGATTTTATTCGAATAGTCGACTAATCAGTCCAGGGGAGTCTGAGTCGACTGCCAATCTCTTTTTATGAATTATGAAAAAAAAAGGGGGGGAAAATATTATTATTTTTTCATTATTCGACTTGATTGGCCTAATTTGTTATATTAATTAACTAATAGCTTGCCAAAAAAAGGATATATATCATGATTTATTGGGAGAAACCAAGCAAGTATATGTTAAATCAGCCATTAAGCACCCCTACAGCCCAAATGGAATGTTCCTCTATTTAAAGGATAGAAAACTAAAAATAATCCATGGATTCAAGGCTTCATAGGGTGTGTAATTGATAGAAAATAAGTAATTTTTTGGGTGAACTCCTATTGCATAACATCTTTTTTTTTGCATGATTGGGCTGTCGAATCAGACTGATTTGACTGCCAATCTCTCAGTGAAATCATGCAACAACTATATATATATATATATTTTTTAAGTAAATATTTTTTATTTTTATTTTTGGGGTGTTGCCTATATGCACAAGTCTCTTATCGTCTCTGTCGGGTGTAAAACCTCACATGTCCCAAAACTGTTTCTTTACAGGATCCAAATGCAAAAATAGCAAAAAGTAGCAGATCTACAAGCTCGAAACGCGTCTCTTCGCGCCGTGTTTCGAGCTTGCAGATCTGCTACTGTTGATGCTTTTGTGTGATACTGTAGTATGATCAAGTAGGGCGTGAATTTACGGAAAAAACACAAAGCGTTAGAATATGGAGGTTTCCGCCCCGACAGAAACGTTATTATGCCGTATCCTACATCGGTATTGGAATGAGGGTTTTTTTTCAGAGAGGGCTTTATACTGGCTGCCACCTGGAACCTGTCCAACATGTGGTCTTGAGTGATGGAATTTGGATTTGCAATAATGATAGGTTTCTAGACAGTTCCCTGTGTCGGAGCACATGTGCACATAAGGTCCACATATGGTGAAACTGACCCACCATAAAGAGTTTTAAAGCACTTAAAACCCTATATATCGTCTCTGTCGGATGGACTCCTCATATGTCCAAAACTGTTACTTTTCAGGATTCAAATAAAAAATAGCAGATCTATAAGCTCAAAACGCGTCGCTTCGCGCCGCGTTTCGCGCCGCGTTTCGAGCCGCGTTTCGAGCTTGTGGATCTGCTACTTTTGATGCTTTTGTGTGACGCTGTAGTATGATCAAGTACAGTAGGGGCGTTCATTTAAGAAAAAACACATAAGGTAAAAAATGTGGAGATAAGAGGTTTCTGCAGGACAGCAACGATATATACTCCACTGATTGTAGACCCCACAGGGGTCTATAGTGTTTCTCAACCTGTGGGCCAGGGCTCACTGGTGGGGCCGCGCGGGTTATCCCTTTAACGATTCCTATATCAACAGGGGGTCCTCAGAGTTACTACAGTGGGGCCGCCAAAAGAAATGTTTTTACATTAACCACTTCAACCTTATCCCTATTCTGAAGAGAACTTAAGCCAAAAATAGCAGATCTACAAGCTTACAACACCTCTTGCTGCAAGGCGTTGTAAGCTTGTAGATCTGCTATTTTCGGCAAAGAGGTTTGGCGCTGGTCTATGAAATCTATGAAAATACAATTTCATACTGTATGTTAGTTGGGGTCCCTGCTTCATCTCTCTTTCAGCTAGGGGGTCCTTGGGCTGAAAAGCGTTGAAGACCTCTGCTATAGGGCGTTCCAAAAAAGACCCTTACAGGTCTGTAACTCTGAGACAAACAGGTCTGTAACTCTGACAGTGTACAAATGGAACCAAATGGACCCGTACGGGTCCATTTGGTTCCATTTGTACACTCTCAGAGTTATTGTGGTCCTTGAAATTAAAAAGTTTGAGAACCACAGGTATTGTAATTGCATAGCAGACGTGAAGTCCACATACCAGCTCTGACAGATTAAAAACCGGTTCCGAAAACAGTTCCAAAATGTGATGGAACCGATTCAGATTCCACAATGTTGGATCCGGTTCCTCCGGTTCAGGATCCCAGCCCTATAGACGCTATAGGGTTCAAATGTGTGGTGTGGTGGTGTGGTACACGTGCTGCCTTGTAACATGCACGCTTCTTGGCATCCGTGGCACAAACAGACGTCAATCTAAGCAGCATGAATTGGCACGTGTTTCTGGCAAAGTGGACCGGTTTTGAAAATAAATTCATTATTAATTATTTCATCAAAAGAAGCCATTACGATTAGAAAAATGCTGCAATTTGTTCAATCTGAAATAGTAATTAAGGGTTTACAATAGCAAAAGTGTGAAAATAGCTGCAGGACAAAGCAATGAGAACAAGAGAGGAGACGTGAAGAGAGAAGAGAAGAGAAGAGAAGAGAAGAGAAGAGAAGAAGGTCTTAATAGACAATCCATTTACTTAAAAACACACTTTGGCTTATTGAGGACGATAACAATACAGTATGGGCCTTTTGTATCACAAAAAAACACACACACACACACACACACACACACACACACACACACACACACACACACACACACACACACACACACACACACACACACACACACACACACACACACACACACACACACACACACACACACACACACACGTTTGTCCTAGCTTGACATAATTGCCATTCTTCCTCTCTCTTCTATCTGGGCTACATCAATCTGTGTTGCAGGGCTGTCAGAGCTGTCTCACAGCACAACAGTGCAAAGCCAGGCTTCTGGTATCAGGCTTTGTCAAGTGGTGGAGCTAACCACAAGATGCCATGAGGAGGAGGAGGAGGAGGAGAAGGAGGAGGAGGATCACATAAACTGGTTCTGGCAACAAAAAAAAAGACTCAATCCTTCTCTTTACACCGTGTGTCACCTGATAGGTTTACTGTAAAACCTTAAAGGTTTAATGACATTCACTTTTACACCACATTCAAAGTCTTTGTCCTGGTCCTTCAAAAGTGTACAAAAAGTTTTAAGTGAAAATTCCATTCCAGTGATCCATGGCAGGTGTTTTTCTCTCACATTTCTAAAGCCTTTTCAACTGCAATGAAAAAATAAATCTTTGCCTGCGGGTGTCGCTGGTGAGGGATTTTGCCTGTCAATCATCGCCTCTGCTCCGCCCCCCCCAAAGGAAAGGATAGGGGAGGGGAGGGGCGAGGAGGAGAGTGGGCGGGATTAATCGACTGTGACCTCACTGTCGAAGGGCCAAGCTCAGCTTACTTTTCAGCCTAATTATTCAGAAAACCCCAGACCACAGAAAATCCACTGAATGTTCTAAGTTCAGGTTTTTTGGGTGTATTTGAGGTCATAAAACCCCAAATAAAACATTGAAAATAAAAAAAGTGAAAATGAATGTCATGATACCTTTAAGCACCAGGTCCCCATATATAGGCTGACAGTAACAGATTGATTGTTGTGTTGATTATGTGTGTGTGTGTGTGTGTGTGTGTGTGTGTGTGTGTGTGTGTGTGTGTGTGTGCGTGCGTTGTGTGTGTGTGCGTGTGTGTGTCTGTGTCACAGTGTGCGTGCGTGCGTGCGTGCGTGCGTGCGTGCGTGCGTGCATGTATTCCATAAAGCATCGTTGCTGTCGGGCAGAAACCTCTTATCTCCATATTTTAACTTTTTTTGTTTTTCTCGTAAATTAACGCCCTACTTGATCATACTACAGCGTCACACAAAAGTATTAAAAGTAGCAGATCCGCAGATAAGCTTGCAGATCTGTTGTTTTTGCTAAAAAAATATATTTGAATCCTGAAAAGTAGAAGTTTTGGACAGTTTCCACCCGACAGAAACGACATACAAGTTAATGTTTAAAGGGTTCATGACATGCTGGTTTACAAAACATTAAAAGTCTTTATCATGGTCCTTCAAACATGTATTAAAAGGTTTTAACTGAAAAATCCACTCCAGTGAGCCATGTCTCTCTGTGTTCTGAGGCCTATTCAGCTGCAATGGAAAAAAAAAACTATTTGCCTGCGGGTGTCGCTGTTGAGGGATTTTGCCTGTCAATCATCGACTCTGCTCCGCCCCCCAAAAGGAGAAGGATAGGGCAGGGGAGGGGCGGAGAGGAGAGGGGGCGGGATAATGGACTGTGACATCAAAGTCCACGGGCCAATCACAGCAAATTTACTAAGCCTAATTATTCAGAAAACCCCAGACCACAGAAAATCCACTGAATGTTCAAAGTTAATTTTTTGGGGGGTGTAATTGAGGTCAGAACACTAAAACAAAAAAGTTAAATAGAAATTTGATGTCACGATACCTTTCAAGGAATCAAATTCAGATTATTAAAATGATTTTGTTCAAATGCTATCAAGAGCAGGAGTCTATACATGCGGTCGGCAAAATCATGAAACTATAAAAGAATACAGGGTACACTGTGAATATAAATATAAAAAGAAACAGAAATCATAACTTGGGGATGAGGGGAGAAAAAAAAGATGGTTTGAAGGGGAGAGAGACAATATTTCACTGGGTGAAATAGGTGCAGGCAATCTGCCTTTGGAGTGGAGAAGGCAGCAGTGTTTTATAATGGAAGAAATTCAATGTGACATGTCGAGAATGAATTGCTCAGTCAACCAGAAATATCCCTTGTTCTAATGGCTTGGGACATTCAGTGGCGTGTTCTTGTTCTACCCCTCCCCCCACTCCTCTTTCCATCTCTCTCTCTCTCTCTCTCTCTCTCTCTCTCCCCCCCGTGTTTGTGAGCTCATTCAGTATGTGTAAACACAACACTCTCTCTTAACTAATAAGGTTATTAATGGCCTATCACAACCAAATTCAAAGTCAGTGGACACTGTCGCACAATATGTCCAGTGGACAAATGTACCAAAGGCACAGAGAATTGATGAGAGCCATGACCCGACTGACCCCATGAGAAATCAAATATGCCAGGGACATCATTAATAGATGATGGCGGGAGGCTCGTTGGTTTATTTGTAAAATAGCAGCTGACCCGTTTCAAAGGTTAAGCAGACATGAAATTGACAGGAATGGATTTGGATAATACTTTACTTATTATGCTGTAGGACCTATCTACAATTGACAGTTTTCACCTAAAAAAAGTGCCGTAGAAAATGATACCTGATCCTCATTCGTAAACATGATAAAAAAAGATTATAAAAAAAGGCAATCCTTTAAAATAGTATCTTGTAAAAAGTGAGGTCACAACGGCTCAAAACAAAAGTGGTCTCATGAAAGCCAAAACGCTTCACCACTGTGTTTGAAATAGCTTGTGGACGTTGTTCAAATGGACATCTCAATTTGACCGCGGTATTAGTTAGGGAAAATATACACGTCCCCGCTCCTGCCGATGTACGTACAGTATATGCTGCAACGGCCATGTTCTTCTAACCTTATCAGGCTGAACGGACGAAGAGCATTAAAGTGGCGAGTGAATGTAAACGCCTCATACATGCTTTAGTACAAATGTATTTTTCCGCACGGTCGTCGTCGCTAACCGTATGTGAATTCTTGGGGTGTGTGTGTATATATTCATTCCTCCTCTGAGTGGAGATAGCGGTGGATGTATTGTCATGTATCCTTTACCATTATTGGCTGGTTGGAGTGTACGTACGCAACCTCGGGATGATTGGCACTTTGGATATCCGTCCCGTCCACGGTAGCATGTCACCCGCGTTACATGAAATATGATCTCCTGAGGAGTGTAATCATGGGTTGGAAGATTGCTTTCTATTATCTGTGAATGAAAATGATAAATTGGCCCTGAGGAAGGGGGGGGGGGGACACGACATCTTTCAGATGTCACTTTCATGGCGGGGCTATTTTGCACACAAGCTCACTTTCATTGTGTTACGTTGTCTGGCGTGAATATTGTAGGGAGATTGTGTGACGATCCCCCCTGCCCCCCCCCCCCCCTCGCATCAGCAGGTTGGCCAGTTTGGTGTGTGTGTGTGTGTGTGTGTGTGTGTGTGTGTGTGTGTGTGTGTGTGTGTGTGTGTGTGTGTGTGTGTGTGAGTGAGATCTGTTCTCATGGTTTAAAGCAAAATATGATCTCATGACAGAAAACTTTTGCTATAGGCCAAGTCCCAATCTGTGATTTATGAAACTGAGTGAGTCCTAAACAATTGGCACAATATCTGTTCTAGAAATATTATTATCTAAACCCCTATGCTCCACATTCCAGTTGAAGAAATCGTATAGATTAAGGCTTAAAACCTTTGCTTTTATGAAATATCCGAGATCATTAGGGTTTTTGGAAGATGCTTCCGAACATTAATTCCATAGCTAGTTTGACCAATTCAAACACTCTTTAATTCTATTGCTAGTTTGAACACTTCAATTACTCATTCATCTTAAAATAACGAATAAGCGAAAATAGCCGATCTACAATTCGACGCGTTGTGAGCTTGTAGATCGGCTATTTTCGGTGCACGGCATGATTCCATTTAAGACATCTGTGGAATCCAAAGGACAGAAATCAGTTGTGGCGACTGAGAACTTGAATCCAGGTGTTCTTATGACTGGGCTCGCACAGAACACAGTGGGGGGGAACCTGTGGTTCTATGAATGCCAGCTCCCGGTTTGAATAAACTCAAGCTCAGAAGGACGGACACCGTCGCAGTCGCATGGGGACATTCACTCCCAACTGGAAACTACAGCTGGCTCCGGGGGCTAAAAATATCCCAGCAGGAAGATAAGGTTATCTAGCCGGTGATAATGGACTACTTGCCTCTTGTTACACATTAACCAGCCATTTGCAAACCAGTGATTCAAACACTTGGCAAAGATTTTATTCACGCATGCTTCCTTGTAAAATGTACCGTGGGGTCATTTATTGTCAGTAGCCTATACGTCGGTAATATAGTATCTAATTTGGGAACAAAGCACACATCCGGGGATAGTCGTCAACAACCATGTGCTTTAAATAATAATTAATACTGATGGAAAATGTCTGGTTAAAATGCAACTCTTTTGTTGTCTTAAACGACAGTAAAATCCTCAGTGTTTTAATGTATCCACTTGTAACTCTGTGAGTGTTCAAATTGTAGACTTGCAGGGTTAGATTAACAGGTGGAGGTGTTCAACCACTTGAACCTGTATATTCTTCATTGACGGGGTCCCCCAGGAGTCTGTATAGCTGCTCCACATGTACATGTGCTATTTTCACCAAACGTTTGCCTATTTTCGTCCAATGTTCACCTATTATGACATGCCTAGAGTAGGGATGCTAGCCTTCAAGTGTTTAAAAAACAGACCTTCCAACCAGAGAGAGAGAGAGAGAGCGTCAACACTACAGCTTGTGTTCTATGAAATAACCAAACAAGTCATTGCGGTCCATCTCCACTAAAGAGGGTCCAACAATGAAAAGCACAGAGTGTGTCATTAGATCATTAGTAACTGGACTACCCCCTCCTCCTCCTCCTCCCTTTTAAAAGCCAACGCACTGCTGTGCATTCACACACACAGACGGAGAGCATTTCCTCCTGGGCTTCAGTTGTACTAAGCTAATACCCTGTGAGGCGTTCACATGAAGCAGAGCTACAATGTCCAGCGGTGAGTCTGGAGAAAGAGGAGGCTCCCTGCGCCGCACATTACAGCATGCTGTTCTGGAGTCACCAGCACAACATTAGTCAAATCTTCTCAGCCATGAAGGGGGCTCCGCGCCTGTGTGTGTGTGTGTGTGTGTGTGTGTGTGTGTGTGTGTGTGTGTGTGTGTGTGTGTGTGTGTGTGTGTGTGTGTGTGTGTGTGTGTGTGTGTGTGTGTGTGTTTTACTATACTTGTGAGGGCCATAAATACCCACCAGTTATAGTAGAATTTGAGAAATAGACATTGTTAATTTAAGGACCATATTCCTGGACCTCACTAAAGAAACGCTTCTTTTATGGTTATGGTTATAGTGTTAGAATTAGGGGGAAAAATCAGGTTGGAGTTACAGTAGGTTGAAAGATTAGACATTTAGTTGGAGTTATACCTAATTATACTTAGTTGTGCACTGGTGTTACGCACCAAAAAATAGCTGATGTATAAGCTCACACAACACATCACAGCGCGACGTTGTGAGCTTGTAACTCTGCTATTTTTGGCTTTAGGGTTAAGATTAAATAGCTTATTTTTGTTTTTAAACATGGCATTGATAAACTCGCAGTCCTAAAATGTTGACGTCCTCACAAGTATAGTAATACATAATGTGTGTGTGTGTGTGTGTGTGTGTGTGTGTGTGTGTGTGTGTGTGTGTGTGTGTGTGTGTGTGTGTGTGTGTGTGTGTGTGTGTGTGTGTGTGTGTGTGTGTGTGTGTGTGTGGTGGGGGGAGGTTCACAACAGAATATGCATGCATAAAATTCGACACATTTGTTGCCATGGCAGCCATTCAGCATGTCATTCACTTGTCAAGCCGCATCAGGGCGGACGGGGGCCATTGTCTGGGTCCTGGAGAGCATGGGGTCTGCCCCCGCCCCTCCTCTCTCTCCCCTCTGCCTGCACCTCCATCTGACATCCAGGTCATTCACGCCGCTGTTATTCCTCTTTAATTCACATTCGGTAACGTTCTTTTTTTTCCATTTTTTCCCCAGCTTTTTCATCGCTAATCGCACGACAAATGACCACCACCCCAAAAAAAAGAAAGAAAAAGGACAAGAGGAATGCAAGTGGGGCTTCTATGATTCTTTTCAATGGGGTGGGAAGGGGGATTAGAGAGAAATTCAAGGCCACTTCTTTCATATCGACACCTCAAAGATTTTCTTTGCTTTATGTGATAGATTTGGTGGGCGGCGAGAGGCGAGCCTGCAAGGAGCCCCCAAACGCCTATATGACTGGCTGTCAAGATTGGTTTAACAGTCACAATGGAGGAGAAAAAAAAGGCCATTTGACTCCTGTACTGTTCTCCAACATGGGTCTGGTGTTGTTGATTGGCAGCGCTCAAGTATTTCCCCTGCGAATAGCGCTGCACTGTTTATATGTTTAACCACTTAAGCCCCGTATACTATACTTCGGCATACGACGAACACCAGAAACCAGCTTGGCAGAACATTAATGCGTTATCATTCATTCATTCGCGGAGAACCTGACACCACTATGAACCCTGGTTAATATTCAGCTCATTAGCAAGGCGTACGCCAGCTATGCAATCCTACCGTGCTGTTTCACTTGCTTCTAGTACTGCCAATAAATACTATTACAGTACATCTACAATTTATATTTGAATTTATGCACATGCATTTATGCATTTATGCAATGCCACATTACTCAGGGAATTCAGCAGCGGTTTAGCTTCATATATACAGCTTCACCCCTACAAATGAAACCCACTTAAAGCCAAGAGCCCGTGCCAAGTAAAGTTAAGTAGTGTTTGTATAGCACATCTCACACAAAGGGAAACTCAATATCCCTTCATGGAACAGACACACCACAATTTATAGAAAAATATATGAAAGTTGGACAAGAATGCTCAACAACAATTCACAAACACAGCCAGCAGCTGAAAAAGCTTCCATGATGCGACACACACCATTCTCATTACAAACTGTGTGGCGACAGCCATTCTCCTACAGCAGGGGTCTTCAACAGGGGGTCCTCAGAGTTAATACAGGGGAGCAGCCAAATCTTTGTGTAATAGGAACTTAAAAATAGCCGATCTACAAGCTCACATCTCAGCGTCGTGAGCTTGTACGGCTATTTTTGGCGGAGAGGTTTGGTGTAGGGGGAAAAAAAGAGCAGGCCAAGTACACGTTTTGAGGGTTTAAGTGGTTAACTGTCTGAAAATACACATTAACATGAATCCAACAACGCTACACAACACAAGACTATCTATGAAAATGTTTAATCTGCAACACAATTTATGCCGGGGGTCCCTGCTTCATCTCTCTCTCAGCTAAGGGGTCCTTGGCCTGAAAAACGTTGAAGACCCCTGTCCTACAGTAATGCACATAATATGGCAAATAGACAGTTGGTGTATAAGGTGCAGATTGTCGTCCTGAGGACAGTTGGAAGCCTGTACAGACAGACCAACAGCCATCTCTCTCAACACAGTCCCTTCAGTGGGGGGAAAAACTCTCCAACCAATCAACTGCCACAGTCCAATCAATATACATCAGCTGGGATAATATATGATATCGAACAGCGTATAAATCTGTGTTGTTGTCAATTCACACTCATTTCTGTACTCCCTCCTGGCTCTAAATTGAATGGACAGGCACCTAATCCCGCGACACATTTAGCAGTTTTTTATTTGTTGTTATAAAGTAACAGATTAATCAGTTGGAATATTAAATGACGGTATTACAGTCACATACAATGCAATCTTGTGGGTTTCAGCCGAGCAAGAATTTCGGTTATCACACTGGCAATTTTCCATGTTATTCTCCCCTTTGAAGCCGTCAATATACTTGAGTACTCTCTCGCTTTTTCATAACTGCACATATACCCCTATGCTTTAGGTGGCTACAGAGACACAACCTCCGCGGCCACGCTCATTTTCTCTCAGAGATCAGAAAGTATTGGGCTGTGGTAACTTGTAATGCCGTCAAATGAGAATCCTGATAGCATGATTTGAAGAGAGAGAGAAAGGGAGATTTGCGGTTTGCGGTTGCAACGCCTCGGAGCCATTCACACAGCAGTATATCCAAATGATATCCGAATGATTAAGTCAGCATTGGAGCAAGGCAGAGGAATAAATGAGAACTTTATTTCGGTATATAAAAAAAAAAATGAAACTGAGGCACACAGTTCTGCAGCAGTAATAATAATACACAAGCCCATGGTATCCATGGAAATGGAAGGTAATTGATGTCTGGAGCCCCCACCCCCCCCCCCCGTCAACTAGCTGAACGCACCACACAGTAAAACCCTGCAGTGTTCATGTATCCATTTGTAACTCAGAGGGAGTACAAATGTAACCAAATGGACCCTGTGAGGGTGCATTTGGTTACATTTGTACCCTCTCTGAGTTAGATTAACACTGAGGCTTTTTACTGTGAAGGAGAATCAATCAGAAATTCACTTTCACATTCAACAGCTGCTATGCAACATGTCATATTCTTCAAACCATTGTTGTTGAACAAACGAGAGAGCGATGTTCCCTCTTTCCATATTGGAGGCAGCACAAGCACTGTATACAAAGCTACTTACTGGTCTAGAGTATCATACCGTGCAAGCATGCCACAATTGAAACCCAAAGTGCACTATAGCTGACAAGCACGCCGCATTGAGTATTTTTACTTCTCTATTTTACTTCTTCCATTATGCTTTTAAACACCTTTTTAATAGCCTTTTCTATGCCTTATGTAAAGCACTTTACATGTGCCTTCTTTGTGCGTGAAACGTGCTATGCAAATAAACGTTGCCTTGCATTGAGCATCTTCCAAGAAATTAATTATAACAACAATAAGAACTATTCAGGCTAAAATGCGGTGTGGTGTGGCTCACACACAATAGTGAATGCGGTGTACTTTGTTCTGTTGTGTTTGCACGGTTTTCATTGACCACCAAAACATAACCTCTGATTAACTCGTCGCGTGAGAGTCAGGTTTGGATGTTTTATAAAGGGGGAATATGATTGAAGGCAAAATAGAAGCTTTCGGACAATCGCATGCAGAGACTTTAAATAAGGGAGTTTAATCCTGGACAAAAAGGGAGAAAAAGACCTGTGCACTCTGGCCCCCGTAACAAAGTGGAGGGGTGTGAGAACAGGCGGGTTAAACAGTGCTCAGGTTTTGGTCAGTGTTGCCAGATTTTGCGAGAGAAACAAGCAACCAGGTCTATGAAAACATGGCCAAAAGAAGCGACTATAGGCCTCATGAGCACTTTAAACCTATATACTGTACATCGGTTATTTGAAAATAGCAGATCTACAAGCTCCCAAGGCCGCCTTGTGAGCTTGTAGATCTGCTATTTTCAAATTTTCTCTTGGGAAAAAAACTCTTGGGAAAAAAGTGAAAAATCTGAAACATATTTTATAACACAAATCTGGTATGGGGGTCGCTGGCACAAAATGCTTTCAGATGGGGATACGCAGACAATTACATATTAATTTGGGGGTCCTTGACATGAAAATGTTTGAGAACCACTGGTTTAAACAGCATTAGGAAACAAGCCCAAAATAAACACACTTTAGAAACAAGCCCACCGCCCAAAAAAAACACCAATATTTACAAGCGACTTTACAGAAAAACAAGCCCAAAGTCACTTATAATTAGCGGACATGGTAACAGGTTTTGGTGCTCCAGTCCATCTCTCCTCCGTGGTAGGAGCAATGTTGCCAGATTTTGGCGAGCGAAAAAAGCGGCCAGGTCTTAGGAAAACAATCCCAAAAGAAACGACTATGGCCCCACACACACACACACACACACACACACACACACACACACACACACACACACACACACACACACACACACACACACACACACACACACACACACACACACACACACACACACACACACACACACACACACACACACACACACACAGGGCCCTTGATGAATTGAATACACAGGACCACAACGGAAACAAGCAAGCCATCAGGGCTTTGTGTGTTATCCTTTTAGCATTATTTTATAACAGTACCTCTGTACTTTTTGCAAACTGTTGATAAAGTAGGCTATTCAATCAATCAATTAATCCTCAGCTAAATGAGTTAATATACTGTAGCATTAAAATCAGATTTACCACTTGAACCCTATGCACTGGCTATTTGAAAATATCCGATGTGACGCGTTGTGAGCTTATATTCTGCTATTTTCACAAAATGTTGTGGCATGGGGGTCCCTGGCACAAAATATTTTCAGAATTGACATGAAAATGTTTGAGGAACACTGGTTCATACAATATTAGGAAGCCCAAATAAGGAACTGTACTGTAGCACCCCCCAAAAATGTAATCCCGCAACTACTGTACCAATATTTAGTGACTTTCCAGAAAAGAAAACTAGCCCAAAGTCGCTTATAATAAGCAGACTTGGCAACGCTGTGGTAGAAGTTGTGGATGGTGGGAGTGGTGCCTAAAGAGACGTGAGACGAGCTGACCGCCCCCTGCTCACACAGCCAGTCTCAGGCCTAATGAGGCATTAATCGGAGGTGTGGGTTGTTGCTCTTTAGAAAAACACAGGGTCAGCTAAAGCAACAATGAAGACAACAATAAAGACTATGGGGGGAGGGGGGGGGGGAGTTCTCTGAACTGCAACGCTCAGCAATCACTTCAAAAGCCGCAGTGACAGAATATTCACCAAATTGGCAATGGAAAACATATGAAAGGGAAGGCTTTGAACGGCTTTTGTTTGTAGGTTAACCGACTTTTCTTTTCCGCCATGGAGATTTACTCCCTCGTGTCAATTCAAACCCCTGGAAGTTCTGGAACTTGCAGCTGTCAGGTTTAGTCAAATAATAGCCTTTGTTTGTTCAAAGTTTTTTTTTTTTTTTGCTCAGCTAACGTTGACGGGTAACAATTCCGTTCAGTTTTGATTATCTCTAATAACGCGACAGTCCACAATTACATTGATTAATGAATTGTTATAATTGAATATACAAAGTGTACACAAGCATGAGCGATAATAGTGGAGCCAGGGAGTTGTTTTCAGTCAATATATTTTGGAGTCGTTAATTTACCTTACTTCCTCTTTTTAACCAGGTGAACCCTAGCTAGAGTCCTTATTCTGGGCATGTCATAAGAGGCGGACATTAACTCTTTGACTGCCAGAGTATTTTCATAAAGTACTCCCCCATTGCCAGCAATTTTCGTGTTTTTTTATTTTTATATTTTGAAAATCTTCATGAAAATAATTTATCAGACTGTTTTTTAAAGACGCAGCACAAATCCGCCACTAGAGAGCAGCACATGACAGTTTGATCAGCTCCTTGGGTCACTGTTACCCTTCTTGAGCGATTAGACAGGGAAAAACATGAAAACGGATGTGACGTCGTCACACATCGTCTGATCGCTCAAAATTACGATGTGATACACGACGGCGATGACTGATCGTCACCCAGACCATAGATTATAGAAAAGAACCTGTCCGTTTGTCTGTCATACCGTGTGAAAACCCGTTTGTTTACCTATTCTTGACGAAAATGACCGGAAACGGAACCCAGGTCATGAAACCGGATGCAGATGTCGGTGAAGTAAGTGGAACTCGAGAATAACATTGAATTTTAAGCAGCATAGCGCGATCAGAGATTAAACAATGAACGCGATTCCAACGCGTCAAACGCGTCAATGGCGTGGGTGGATTAAGTAGTAATTGACGCGTTTTCGAGTCAATGGCGTTTATAGAGTTAAGGTGGAAATAGCAGATCAATACAAGCTCACAACACGTCACGACGAGACAAAGAGATGTGTTGGTGTAGAGCAGTGGTTCTCAAGCTTTTGAGGCCGCGACCCCCCAAAATAATCATATTTGAAAAATAATCATATTTGAACTGAGGACCCCCCAAAATAATCATATTTGAACAGGGGACCCCCCAAAATAATCATATTTGAAAAATAATCATATTTGAACTGAGGACCCCCCAAAATAATCATATTTGAACTGGGGACCCCGCAAAATAATCATATTTGAACTGGGGACCCCGCAAAATAATCATATTTGAACTGGGGACCCCGCAAAATAATCATATTTGAACTGGGGACCCCCCAAAATAATCATATTTGAACTGGGGACCCGCCAAAATAATCATATTTGAACTGGGGACCCCCCAAAATAATCATATTTGAACTGGGGACCCGCCAAAATAATCATATTTGAACTGGGGGATCCCCCCTCCCCCTACCCCCACCCTGACAAGCACTTGGAATGCATTAAATTTAGTTTGACTCGGTTCCACAGATACATTCATTGAAAATAGCAGATCTACAAGCTCAGGCCTTGTGAGCTTGTAGATCAGCTTTTTTATTTAATTTTTTTCCTCTTTCTCATGTTATTTGACAATTTGGCCAATGTTTGACCAGTTTTTTTTTATAGTATAGTTTGTTGATAACTTTTGATGCAGTAATGGTCTTTTTCTTTTCTCTTTTCTTTTTTTTAGGTGTTAAAAAGGTCTTTGAAGTCCTTAAATTGTCACTTCACTGTCATCTGGGGACCCCCCTTGGGGTCCCAACCCACAGGTTGAGAACCCCAGGTGTAGAGGGGAAAACATAAGGGGAGGTATGTAGGGTTTAAATGGCTCTACCAGCCTCTCAACTCCAATGCATCTGGCCAAGTATAACACTTCCCTATAATCACAGGTAGGTTGCCCAGGATGATTGGCTTTTGTTGGGTACTTTATTGAAATGGTTTGTCTGATATAACTGCCATTCTTTCAGCCTTTGGGGTAGCACTTAAAGCTTATTTTCAAATCTATTTTATTTCTATTGTTCGAGCACTAAGGAAATGTACCAAGACTGTCATTAAATGTGTTTTTCTTGAGTAGAGGATTCAGACAAAATAACTCCCCATTACAGCCAATCAAAAGAATCAAGGGTCTGTCGGCGAGCAATTTCGAACTATAATTTGACTTCACACAATGTCTGCATTGACAGACATGACAGACTCTGACAGACAGGATGACAAACCATTCAAAACACAGACAAGCCATTTTTACACACTCGACGTCCATAAACACAATTTGTGTCATTTGTGCCTCTTAATAAGTCTGTGATTTTCTGTCCCCGCATCCAAAGACATGTCAAACACAGCATCGATGATCATCGACTGCTGTGGGGTTTTGTTTTTTTTACTGCTGAGGCAAGGCAGTTTTATTTCTATAGCAGATTTCAACAACAAGGCAATTATTCAATGTGCTTTACGGAGAACATCAAGCAAAAGAAACACAATTATACAATGACATTAGGACGCATAAAACTAAATAAGTAAAACATAACAGATACAGTTGCAGTGCAGAAGAGAAAGAAAAAGAAAAGTAACTCAATCGACGGCAGCGGCAAACATAAAGGTCTTTAGTTGTGTTTTAAAAGAAATAAGAGTGGCAGCAGACCTGTTGTTTCCAGTGAGTTTGTTCCAGATATGTGGTGCATAAAAACTACATGCTGCTTCCCCACGTTTATTTATGGTTTTAGGCACAGAAAGCACACCTTATTTCCCAGATAACCTGAGAGGTCTGGATGGTTCATGATGAAATCGCATAAGATCAGACATCTTTTTTTTGGCCCTAAACCAGTGGTTCTCAAACTTTTTCATGTGAAGGACCCCCAAAATTATATGTATTTGGACCCCCATCTCAAAATATTTTTGTTCCAGAGACCCCCAGAAGCAAAGATTTGAATTGAACAAAAATATGTTCAAAGATTTGCACTAAAACATTCCACGATTTTTCAAAAATAGCAGATCTATAAGCTCGTAGTGCGGCACTCGGTGCCGCGCTACGAGCTTGTAGATCTGCTATTTTTTAATATCCAAAGTATAAAACATGTTTTGCATGGTTGAAATGATTGCGACGCTGTATTAACACATTTTTCTGGGGACCCCCTGGTACCCCCCCAAGGACCCCTGGGGGTCCCCGGATCCCACTTTGAGATCCAATGCCATTAAACCATTCAAAGCTTCAACCAACGGTTAGTACAGTTACTGTACTGGTAGGTTCATGAAGACAGACACACACACATGGCTACCGTTAGATCCAGCCATCTGTATGTAAATGTCCAGGCTGGAGTGTTGTTTGTTTTCATGCTAGTGTAAATCTCTACGCCCACACATACTGTATAACTGGGATACTGGTTTCATTATCCATTCCAACTGAGAGGGCACGTGGCACGCCACATCAGATATCTGTTAGATAGAAAATAAATTGCCTCTCATTTGTTATATTTAGTCTGGACGGGCCCGAGCGGCTGACACAGATCATACATGGGTAATTTGTCCAAGCCTCGTTGCGTTTCGATGTTCCTTCCACAAAATAGATAGTATTTGTGTTTAAAAATGGAGCGAATGCAGGCTTTAGTATGTATTTACTATTGTGTTCTCTGTCTGCAGCACATGTTCTATATCGTTGCTGTCGGGTTGAAACGGTTCCTTTTTTATTATAAAAAAATAAAATACATATATTTTAAAAAATGTTAATAAATAGCCGATGTACAAGCTCACATCGCGAGGCGTTGTGTGCATGTAGATCTGCTATTTTCACTACTTTTGTGCAACACTCTTGTGTGATGAAGTATAAGGCATTCATTTACCAAAAAAAACCTGGAGATATGAGGTTTCTGCCTGACAACAGCGATATTGAGAGCATTTATACATAACTGACCCAGAACACTGAGCCCACTCAAATCAAATTACATATGAAAAATAACAAAGATTGAACTATACAGCATTGCCATGGGGGATTTGCACAAAATGGCGAGTAGATGAGAGGTCAACCACACAACAGATATGATGGAAGCAATAGCCAGCTTAAAATGTGTTCAGCAAGCGGTTTAATACTATTCTCGCATTTCAAGAGCAAACATCGTGGAGTCTCACAATCTCCAAGGGCACCATGAAGAACTATGAGGCTTGTAACTGAAGAGCTTGAACATTAATATACACAGCCTTGACTCTGTGGAGTGTACTGTAAGTAAGTGAAAGGAATATATTGTTAACATGTTTATTAAAAAAAATTCTCTGCACTTTCACTTCTTCTGCTTGTTACCGTCTTTTAAATAAACATCGTGGTTAAAGCTCAGCATTTGTATGCTAGACAAAAAAGGAGCAATGGTTTTCATTCATTCATTCACTCATCTTACACTAATTAGAAAATGGGCAGATTTTGTGTGCCACTTCTCCTAACACACTTGGCACAAGTATTGGTCCATCTTTTGGCAAAATATGTTTATTTTATTCTGTTTTCTCACAAGCAGTTTTACAATCTCTCTCATGTCCTCTTTTGTTGTTCTGCATTTTATTGCGTCTTCTTATACTTACTGACATTTAAAAACCACAAACTCAGAAACACTCAGACTTCATCAACAATTCCTCAACATCACATGGATATTTATAATAGTCATTAATCATAAATGCCATTAATATAACAGTAGTCGAGACTTTTAAAATGTATTATTATTATCTTTGAAAAGCCATCTGAGGTAAACTAGCTGCCCTCAAACTACCCCATCGTGGAAACGAGCTGCTCCATGTTAATCATGTTAACATGCAACACCAGCAGCAAGCGCTGCTTGCTGAAACACATCTTTTTTTTTGGTCTCGGGGGCACACTGCCAATACGACATGATGATACAGAGGACAGCAGGGCCAATACAGACTAATATGTTGAACATCCATCCGCCTGGCAGATCCAGCACAGGATCCCCCTTTGGAACTCTGTAGGAACGTTACACTAACATTACGTAGTTTCACATAGAGAGTATCTGCCACTAGAGTTCCACCACTGTGCTTGTTCCTGTTTATGTAGCCTGCCTCTCTTTATCTCTCTCCCTCTCCCTCTCCCTCTCTCTCTCTCTCTCTAAAGTACTCGCATTTTTTACTTAAGTAAAAGTATACTGCAATGTAGAAACACTGTTACAAGTAAAAGTCCGGAATTCAAAATTGACTTGGGTAAAAGTAAAAAAGTATTGGTATGCAAATGTACTTAAAGTACCAAAAGTAGAAAGTACTCATTATGCAGAATGTCCCATTTCAAAAGTTTTCAAATGTATGAAATGTATAAAAATATTTTGAAAATAACAGATCTACAAGCTCACAATGCGTTGCGATGTGACGCATTGTGAGCTTGTAGATCTGCTATTTTCAAATGGCCAAAATGTCTATAGGGCTGAAGTAGTTGATGTATGTTTTGTAATAATAATCAAAATCTACAAAGTAACTAGTAACTAAAGTTATCAAATAATTGTAGTGGAGTAAAAGCACAATATTTGCCTCTGAGATTTAGTGGAGTAGAAATAAAAGCACAGAAAATTGGAAACACGCCAGTAAAGTAAAACAAATCCTCAAAAGTGTACTTAAGTACAGTACTTGAGTAAATGTACTTAGTTACTTTACACCACTGCAATCTAGATGCTTATGTCTAGACAAACGTTTCCTTTTCATACATCTCTTTTTGATGGTCTGCCCTCCATCACTTGCCGGTAGGTTATTGAGAAATTAAGTGCAAAGACCTCTGGGCTAATTAGTGCTGCAGCTGTCAACAACACTGACAGGTTGGCGGCAATGCTTCTCATTTCAGCTGCAGATGGGACCGCCTGCTTGAAAGGATCCAAACCTGCCCTCAAAAACCAACATTTCAAGTGTTGTGGAAAGTAAGGCGCAAATTAGATATGAAACGAGGACAAAAGAAATGACCTCGCACAAGATAGATAACACGGTGGCCTGCAGTACGTGTATTTACATGAGTGCCATGTGTGCGTGCGTGTGTGCGTGCGTGCGTGCGTGCGTGCGTGCGTGCGTGCGTGCGTGCATGTGTGTACGTGCGTGTGTGCGTGTGTGTGTGTGCATTTGTGTACATACATTATGTGTTGTGAAGGATGGCCATTTATAAATCATATGTGCATATATTTGCTCATGTACATAGCAGTGTATATGCATTATTTTGCATGTATTTGAGTCTGAGTGGAAGTGGTATAGCTCTGAACTGCTTGAACCCTAGCATCCTTATTTTCATTCGCAGAAAACAGCAGATCTGCATTGTGCATTAAAAAGGGGGGGCTTTATACTGTACTTTACCTATCGGAAAAGGGAGTGGGTGCTGGGGTTTTAAAGATTCTGTCCTGTTGGGGAAAAGTTGGGGCATTATAAAGATTGTTTAGTTTTTTTAAATAATGCTCTTTACAGCAGAAGTCAATTGTAATCAAGCCACTGGCTCTCCTATAGTGTTAGTGTCAAAGTATTGCAAGTATTATGCCTTGCATGGTTTTCCTCTGCCGTCGGTGTGTGAATGCGTATGTGAATGGGTGAATGTCAGTGGTGGAGAAAGTACTCACATATATATCTTAAGTAAAAGTATCAATAATGCAATATAGAAATACTCCGTTACAAGTAAAAGTCCGGAATTCAAAATGTACTTGAGTAAAAGTACAAAAGTAATGTCATCAAAATGTACTTAAAGTACCAAAAGTAAAAGTACTCATCATGCAGAATGTCACATTTCAAGTTTTCAATATTTTGAGAATAGCAGATCTACAAGCTCACAATGCGTCGCATCGCGACGCATTGTGAGCTTGTATAGATCTGCTATTTTCAAATGGCTGAAATATATATGGGGCTGAAGTGGTTAATGTATGTTTTGTAATAATAATAAAAATCTTGAAAGTAACTAGTAACTAAAGTTTTCAAATAATTGTAGTGGAGTAAAAGTACAACATTTGCCTCTGAGATGTAGTGTAGTAGAAGTAAAAGTATTGGAAATTGGAGATACTCAAAGTAAAGTACAAATACCTCAAAACTTTACTTAAGTACAGTACTTAAGTAAATTTCTTACTTTCCACCACTGGTGAATGTAATGCACATTGTACAGCGCTTTGGATAAAGGTGCAATATAAATGCACCATTTACCATACGTAGCTGCCTTGGGAAATGATGATTATGACTGAGTCATGCATGAGCGTGACGACGTGGTCCGCCCGTCCTCCCTTAAGGCAGTTTTAATATACTGTAAATATAAATGTGTCACTAGTGAGTCGAGAGCAGTTGTTAAGTTGGGTTAAAACTCTTATGAAACCATAAAGACTGGTCTTAAGAGTCTTTGACTATAATGAGCACATGGTCTGTGCACTAACCGCTGCCTAAAAATGTATACATCTAAATGTTTTATGCATGTACATCTGGTCTGTGCCTCCACTTTATTTCAACAGCTGTTGCAGGTACATAATGTTCTATAAAGATTATTAGGCCCATAGTTTCATGCTATACACTGTCCTTAATTACTCTCTTATTTGTAGCATGCGACAGAAATTGTATTTATTACTTGAGTGAACGCAGTAAATGGTGTATTACTGAACATTTTTCCATTTTAGTTTTTCCATTTAAACTAGAAGATAAGAACTAGAAAATTAGGTATCACATGCTTAGATTACAACAAGGAAATGGCAGATGTATCCAATAATAATCCAACAAAATCCAATTTGAAGATTTGTATTCTGTTCTGGCGTTGTACGTGTGGAGTGTGGTGTGACTCAGAATATCTAACAATGCAGCAATAGAATCAAAATGAGGTTCCATCCAAATAGGAAGAGGAGCTGCTCTTATCTCCCCAGATCAGATGATCTATCCCTGGCTGACAGATCTGTGTTTAAAGGACGATACAACTGGTCTAATTTGGACTTCTTGCCATTAGCAAGAAGTAATTCACTTCCATGCATGTTGAAATGTGTAGACTTTAAAGTTGCTAGGTAGCCTAATTCACTCTTTTTTAAAGATGCTATATAATCACTATTTGATCTAAAATGACTATATTACTCCGATACAAACGATTCGAATGAATGCATTGGCATATACACCTGGAACAATACTGTAGTTCCTTACATGTGCTGCATTTCAAACTTGAATTTTAGCTTGAAGGCGGCTTTTAATGAAACAGCGAGTAACAGCCAAACATTGACAAAAATATCACGTACGTTCTGTAAGGTTTACAGAAACAGGCTAAAACGTAAACAAGCATGATATCTCAGTACTACTAACTGGAATAGATAATGGCCACTATTTTCAGGCTCTTACTCCAGTGTAAAAGCTTGATTTATCCATGGATGCTCACGATGCTCACAACACATCTGCATTCTGAGCTTCGAGATCTGCCAATTTCGGTCCGTGACACTGTCTGGCGCGCAACTAAGTACAGTATAAATCATCACACCATGGTGTGGTTATTAGAATCTGCAGATTGTTACCTGAATCCGAGAAGGGAAGGAGAAAGGAAAAAATGTCTTTGCAGAGTTGCTCCTACTGGCAGTAGCCTGCTACAGTAGATATGTGCTCTGTGCACAATCACAGATTAAAGGTGCCATATTATCAAAATGTATTATCGGGTTTTTACATATTTCTTTCACTCAGACTGGGTGCTTTAACATTGTGAAAATGTGAAATATCTAACTTATTTTTCCCAGTTCAGCTGCACAAAAAAAAAACTCCCCAGGAACAAGGTTAATAGAATTGTGGTATAGGTGTGCCAGAGCAAGTTAGAACTCAGTTGAAGTTGAAGGTAAAATAGAAGCAACGTATAGTGAGTTCAGTGTTGAGGAAAGCTTGGAGTACATTCATTTGACTGCACTTTGTCTGCAGTATATTACATTGTATACAATGTATTGTTCCTGGCTGCCAACCAGACACTGCACAGCCTATCAAAAGAGAAGGCTATTATAAATAGATGGATTGTCTTTTTTGGTCATTTTACTAATTTTCTCCTAAATCCACGTGGTCAACACTGCACAGCACATTTCACATCAAATTGCATACAATGCTGGAGATGAGTTAAAACTAATTTATAAAAAAAAGGATCAATAGCATCAATCCGGGACCCTGCAGCAAACACTAAGTAACTGGAATCACATAAGTAACTGTTTTATTTGAACGTGTTTGCAGCCACAGTAACTGGTACAAGCCCATTTTTGGCTAAATAGGAACTTGTGTGGGAAAGACAGAGCTGTTTTTTGAGCCGGCCAGAGCCAACTTCAACTCTGTAACGAAGGTACAGTACATGCCAATGTTGTCTTACTGAATTTGTGGGTGGTAAGTGGTAACGCAGATCATAACTAGATAAGTGCGCTCCTCAGGGTGCAGATCTCCACCAGGCCTGGCTGCCTACCCAGGGCTGCATCAGTCGTGGGATGCAGCCGGCAGGACACGAGCGGGGATACAGGGGTAAATATAGTTTGCACGACAAACGGTGCAACTGTTCACATTTGTGGCACCGCTTATGGGCAGAAGTGAAAGTACAGTAGCTTTGGAGGTTTGCTCTAAAGAGGCCCCTCAACATGTGATTCCAATTTGGGTATAATTGGTTGTGTTCATGGTATATGTTTTTTTTTTTTTTAAGAAATAGGCCACAACGCTGTGAGGTTTTGAGGCAAATTGTATAGAATATGAAAACCCTGTTTGAGGGTCATTGTCACATGACTCACGAGTCCATTTGTACCTAATTTGGTGAAAAACATCATGTTTCTGCAACAAACCTTGACATTTGTAGCATTTGTGGCATCTCCTATGGGTGGAAGTAAAATCGCTTGTTGGCCCTGTGTTGTTTAGAGCCCCCTCAATATGCAATTCAAATTTGGCCCAGATCTGATGCCGTGTCCATGATTTGTGTCATTCTTTCAAACGCAAAATGGTGGAAAGGGGCATGGCCTATATGAGAAGCTGCATCACAATCCAAGGAATCCAGGGATAGATTAGATTATGACCTATAGGGTTAAAGATTTATAGGCCAAAACGTGAAGCAGCCTGTGATGGACGGACGGACAGACAGACAGACAGACAGACAGACAGACATACATACAGACAGACAGACAGAAAGAGCAAAAATATAATCCCCGCCCCCCCCTGGCCATTCCGGGCCTGGCGGAGATAATGACTTACTTGACATATTAAGAGTAACACATTACTGAAATCCTATGTGTTATCTTACTTACTCTAACGTGTTACTTTTGTAACACGTTAATGGGAACAGGCAAGAAGTGACATACAGCTATCATCTATCAACGTTAGCTTCAGGGTTCATTTCTATATTTTACATGGATTGTGGATTAACCTAGTTTCCAGGCTTTCTCCTACTTAGCCAATCAACAGTCAGCTAATGAATATTAATGGCTAATAAGCAGTTACAAAATGACCTGTGAGTTAGAGGAGCAGACAGAGGCACCTGGGGAAAAAACGGACTAAAAACGAATAGAGATATTTTCAGTCTGAATATTAGTACAGGTGTTTGATATACTGTAGTGTATACTGCAATTATTTCTTTCACAATGATGATTGACTGCGAATGGGAACATGCACACCCTTCTAATGAATCCAGTCTACATGTCACCAGTGCACATTTGTGCAGCCGTCTGTATTAAGCAAACGTATCCCTTTAACATTGCCAATTTATGCATGTCTTATTGGGCAACACTGGGCACACCAGTATAATAGGCCTATTAAATAATAATAATTTGATTGATTTCATTGCTGGCGGTGTATTATGCTGAAGTGAGGCAGATCATTTGAAATCTGTCTTGAGTGAATGATTGAGGATGGCGTCTTCCTGGATCATTAGCTGCAGATCAATCTGGGAACCCATCGTCAAATAAAAAGGAAAAACAGCGCCCTCTGCTGTTTTTCACTTTTGCATTTGGCTCTGGGGGGGGGGGGAATTAACTAGACACATGCTCACTGAAAACCGGGGTTTGGACATGCTTTCAGCCCTCCACTTCCGGTGGTGCGCCTATGTTTTCATTCCCACTAACAATATTTCTCCACGGAACACTAACACCATAAGCCCACTTGTTTCTATGATGAAAGAACAAGTTAAAATGTGAATATCTTTCCGTGGTTTTGTCGGCTCCGAGGACGCTATTGTTAAATGAGTTTCGGTTTGTTTTCAGTGGGAAGCGAGAGCACAGATGTAAATCCCGCCTACTACATTTGATTGGGTAAAGCGCGGCCTGCTTCCTGATCTGAAGGCCCGCCCACTTGTAGCCAATGTGCATAGGTTCTCAACGGGGCTCCACACAGATTCAAGCGCAGCTCTGAATCTGTTCTTGAGAGATTAGCTGCAGATTGATCAGATCGATATATTTATCGTCGCTGTCCGGTAGAAACCAAAACCGCTACTTTTCAGGAAATGGAAAAAATAACCTGCATTTCAATGGATCCAATCTAGTTATTATTTACTTTTCATTGGTCAACTATTTATAAAAGCCACAGATGCACTTAACCACTTTAACTTTTTTTTAATTCAAGAATAGCGAAAATAGTCGCTATACTACCACAAGGTCACAATGTTGTCAGCTTGTAGATCAACTGTTTTCGCACATTTTGTGCGACACTGCCGTATGACGAAGTAGGGCATTCATTTACAGGAAAAAGTACAAGTTGAAATACGGATATAGTAGGTTTCTGCACATACGGTAACGTTATGTATGGTGATCTATTGCTTTTTATTCACACATAGAAGATGGTGTGCTGTCCATGGTGCTGATCCTCCGTTATTGAGGGTTAATTTTCATTTCCACCCCCCCCCCCCAACCCCCCAAACACAGGTTGTTATATTGTACGTAATAAAAAATAGAGTAGCTAGATGAAGTGCCTTTAAAAAACTACTTTCAGATTTGTTAAACTTTTTCACCACCCGTAAAATGTTGATTTAATCGTTTTTTTTCCTCTGTACTGGAAAAACTAGTGTTGACTTAATGTCCATCAGTGCTTATTTAATCAAATCTCTAAATAACTTAACAACTATTATTGAAATTCATTTTTAACCCACTCGATGTTTGCACGTACTTGAGTTGGAGGCAACTTCCGCTTGCACGGCTCAACAGGCACAGTTTAGGCGTCCGTCTCCCGTCGGTGACAGTGACACTACTTAAGACATGTGGACTAATTGTCCTCATGTCACAGCAAGGTGCTTTGGGTAAAGGCATCTGCCAAATGACATGTTATTTTATTTGGCTTTTCCTCATTCCATATCGATCCAAACTGCCTTCCAGACACTGCCTCATCATGCCACAAAACACTTTAGACTTTGATTGAAAATGCCTCTAAAGTTAACAGCTGGAAAAGGCAATTCATCAGGCAGCGACTTAAGAAACTAAATGCACATTCATTACACAGATCAATAATCAAATCATTCACTGATTATGTGGAATGAAATGTGCTCTAATTTATGAGGTAGTATCAGTGATCATAGATAATCTCATATTATAGTGTAAATATAGCAATTCCATGTATTACATGGTTGTGATATTAGATTAGGTACTTGCCACTTGCGCTTGATCTCTTGTTAAGACCCACATGAACCCTAGAGTCCCTGTTTTGGGACGGATATTTGGCGAAAATAGCAGATCTAAACAAGCTCACAAGAGGCGTTGTGAGCTTGTAGATCTGCTATTGTCATTCGTAGAGGCTTGTAGAGGGCGGCCAAGGGGCCATGGGGTTTGTGGGACCATGTATAGACAGACCCCTGTGGGGCCCCTGTATATATATAGGGTTTTAAGTGGTTCAATGTAAATGAGTGCAGTCAGTGGCATGTCAGTAAGTTCACATGCAGTGGTGTAGAGCAACTAATTACATTAACTCAAGTACTGCACTTAAGTACAATTTTGAGGTATTTGTACTTTACTTGAGTATTTCCAATTTCCCATACTTTTACTTCTACTCCACTACATCTCAGAGGCAAATATTGTACTTTTACTCCACTACAATTATTTGAAAACTTTAGTTACTTGTTACTTTGTTGATTTAGATTATTATTACAAAACATACATTAACCACTTCAGCTCTATATACATTTCGGTCATTTGAAAATAGCCGATTTTATATATTTGAAAACTTGTGAAATGGGACATTCTGCTAAATGGGACATTCTGCTAAATGGGACATTCGCAGTGATTGAATTCCGAACTTTTACTTGTAACAGAGTATTTCTACATTGCAGTATTGATACTTTTACTTAAGCATCACATTTGAGTACTTTTTCCACCACTGTTCACATGGAATCTTTTTTATTTCGTTTTTTTTAACCACTTAAACCGTTGAGTCTCAGTGAAATGGAAGTTACAACAATGCTTGGGCCGCTTCTTTACGGCTACACCAAATCTCTTTGCCAAAAATCTTGCAACACGTTTTGAGCTTGTAGACCGGCTGTTTTTGGCTTATGTTCTCCACAGAATGGGCATGCTGGGGTTCAAGTGGTTAATAAGACAGCTAAGAGGAGGAAAACATCCAGTAGGATGGAGAGCCATTGTTCAAGCCAACAGATTTCCTAGAGGTTATTTTTTTCTCTAGTTGAAACATTTTCTTTCGGTCTCATTAGAATAAACTATTGACCTTGTGTGCTCAGCGATCAAAGCTCCAGGCCCTTCAACACGGAGGGAAATATTGAACACTTGTGATTTTATTTATTTTTTGGACAGGGGGCTGTCAAACACTGTTGCTATGGAAACACCAGCTCCATGCTAAACAAGAACGGTGCTCATGCATGTGTATGGCAAATTACATGTACAGTACTGCAAGCACTCTTGTGTTTCAAATGCCATGTTCAAACTGTGCAATAATGGAAAATGATGCCTTTTCAGATGTTACATATTGCTGATGATGAGGAAAGTAAAGACGTGACCATTTTAGGAGTGGGATGTACATTCGACCACAGTCTGGAAGAGGCATTCCTTACCAAGGTGCTCAAGAACCAACGTCTTAAGGATTCGGCGATCGGTGAGGGGGAGGTGGGTATGCTGGAAATAGGGGGGGAAATAAAAATGAAAAGTACAATCATGCTCTAATTGTACAATAGCTTACATTGGCACTTTTGTACCATGTCCTTCCTAAATCAAACATAATATACAGTATATACTATATCGTCAGTGTCCAGCCGGGACCAGCTAACTCCATTTTCAGTTTTTTGTTTTTTTTTCATAAATCAACGCTATTGAACCCCCTCTACATCTGTGTAATTTTTTTTTTAATAATAACATATGAAAAGTATTAAAAAGCGCCTCTGACGAAAACTCCTAACTCCATTGGACCCTCAAACTGTCCGTCAAAAACAAACAACTCCCCCCTCCTCTCAGGCTCTCAGAGAAGCTCTGCTCTGTATGAGGCAGACAGGGAGAAGATTTTTCAATGCTTTTGGGAGAACATAAACTGGGAAGAGAAGAGAATGTATGTGCAAGGTTTGATAGATGTCACCCCAGTAAAGAGGAGAAGGGTGTCTTCACAAAGGTCATCTGTTCGTGTTTTCTTTTTAAATGTTAATGGACAGAGAATGAGTGTGTGCAGGAGTTTGTTTCAAACATCTCCAAGAGCTCAAGGAGATCATGCCAAAAGACTTTCACAGCTTTTATGACAATCTAAAGCACTAAGAAACACCCACCACACACACGCAACACACAACAGTGTGATAATAAAATGTTGATAGGTATATGATAGGTAAATTCAACTGTGGTTGTTATTGTTAGTGCAGTAGGCTACAGATTTGACAGATTCTATTTTTCATGAATGTATTTTGTATTTATATGCCATTTATTTATTGTTGGTGTGCCATGATCGCTTTTGTTAAATACATGATTGAGTATTGAGGCAGAATTGTTTGTTGCACTCAACTGTAGAAGAACAACAGTGGTAACAGTTAGATCCATGGTTGTTTACAATGCATGTTAAAATAAAAGTTGTTTAAGTACAGAATTCAGCTTGATCTATAGTATATGAGGATGGCGCTCACCATAAATAGCTGATCTCCAAGCTCACAATGCGTTGTGATGTGTTGTGAGCTTTGAGATCCATTGCCAGCTGTTCTTATCAATGATGGACAAAACCTCCTAACTCCACTTGCACTGGATTTGGGTAAAGTGGCGATAATATAATGACACATGCAAGTATCTGATAATATATAAAGTCACAATACCAAGTTTGATGAGGCAGTATTGCTTTGTTTTAAAAATATAAGGTTTTCTTCATTTTCAGAAAAATTGATATTTTGTTTTTCATTTCCTGAACAATTACCATTTTGGATTTAGCTGGTTCCGGCCGAACAGCAGAGATATGGTGGTCGATCCGACGGATGAGTAGACAGGCAGTGATTTCCTCTTAGCGTGGCTCCTCATGTGGGAGCGTAGCCCTATCCCTATCCCTATGACACACAGTCTTCCACAGATACTGCAGGGAGTTTTGTCCTGTGTTGAGGTGAGAGGTCCACGTTTCCTGCGGTCTCTCTTGTCTTGGATTGATGCCGCTCTTGCCTGTTCAAAAGTCTCAATGCCTTGGGAAAAAGGTGCCTCCACCTTTCCCTGTTGTCAGCTTTATCCTCCCAGTTTGCTGCATCAATGTTGCAGCTCCTGAGGTTGGCCTTCAGTGTATATATATAAAAAAAAGCTCAATATTGGTCATGTCACCAAAGATAGATATATTACTAACTAAAGAATAATGTTGATTTAGTGATCTCATGTTGTCACACAAACTATATATAACCTGTTTTATCTGGTTTATACACATTTATCATGTCAAATGTGAAGTCATGGGGTGGGTTACTTCCCTTCCATGTGATATTAAATACTGCTCAGTGATTAAAATGTAAAGACTAACATGACCTAAAAGCTCACTAACACGATACCGCTGGGAACAGCCAGGGTTCAAATGACATAGCTGCTTTACATAACTAATAAGTATGGCACAGTGAGACTGTGGGGCTGTTTTAGAAAATCTAAACAAAAGTATTACCTTCATATACGTATGGTCTCTGTCGGGTGGAAACCTCATATGTCCAAAACTGTACATTTTTCAGGATTCAAATAAAAAAATGGCAAAAGTAGCTTGTAGATTTGCTACTTTTGCTACTTTAGTGTGACGTTGTAGTATGATCAAGTAGGGCATTAATTTACCAAAAAACACTAAGAGTTAGAATATATGGACATAGGAGGTTTCTGCCCGACGGCAACGATATCCAATGAATTAAAAGACTCAGTCGATGGGAGTCGCATGTCGCAAAATAGCAGACCTACAAGCTCACACAGCGTTGCATCCACAACGCGATGTGAGCTTTAGGTCGGCATTTTCGCCGCTCTACACTGTCGTGCAAAGAAGTATGAATATGGCTTTATACTTGACCACTTAAACCCTATATGGTTGAGCGGAGTCCCTCATGGCTCTATACTAGTGTCTTTACTGTTCTTTGTTATTGTGGGGAAAGTTTGGCTGAAAATAGTTGATGGACAAACTTGTTGTTCTGCTATTTTCTGTCTTCCCCACAATACGGATGCTAGGGTTTAAGTGGTAAAGTCTGCAACATACTGTATGTACTTTAGGCACCATTATCGGTGAAAGCGCTATTTTACTGTGTCATCTGAAACAGCTGCTAGACTGACATATTTACAGCCAGACAGCACAGTGCCATTATGAGAGCCCCATTTTCCACTCTTTTTTTTTTTTTTTGCTTGTCCAAAACGGGGCAGACATTGATCTTCTCGAACACCATTAGTAATCTCTCTCTGTGATTCAATTCCACTTGTTGTGGACAATTCCATAAGTGAGATGCATCAATTGGAGCCTTTTTTTCCCTCTGCCACACAACAAAAGAAGTATTTTTGAGACCAGCTCAGAGATTCACAGCTACAATAGTTATGCAACACTGCATCTAATTTTATTGTATTATATTATATAACAGGTGTCACTTCACTCCATTAAACCATTCAATCCGGGAACGCAACTGTGTCATTTTAAGATTTCTTTGGCTATTCAAAAATAGCAGATATACAAGCTCATAGCGTGGCACCGAGTGCCGCGCTGTGAGCTTGTAGATCTGCTATTTTTGAAAAATGTGTGCACAAATGTGTGCAAATCTTTTTAAAAGCGAACATTTGTAAATTGTAACTCAAATCTTCGCTTCTGGTGGGTCCCTGGAATTTTGAGATGTGGTTCCACGGCCAAATACAAAATAATTTCTTAACAGTATGTTGCTAAATGAGTGGTGCTCCAACTTTTCCATGTCAAGGACCCTCCAAAATTATATGTATTTGGCCGCGGACCCCCCATCTCAAAATATGTTGTTCCAGGGACCCCCAGAAGCACAGATCGGAGTAATTTTTTTTTTATTTTTACACTATTTTTCAAAAGAATTGCAGATGTTCAAGCTAGTGCCATCGTTCCCGTTCTTAATGGATTAATAATGTAGGCTATTTACAGTACTTGGAATTCTTTCCCTAGACTGAAAACTGGCAAAAGCAACATATGTTTAAATTGTGCAAATGTACACCCACATAAAGTTGAGCGGTTACATTGCCAATCTATCACTTAGGAATAGGAATTAAATGATAGATTGGTTAGCCAATTTCATGCACTAGCTGATGCAATGCCAGAGCAAATCTTGGATTTGGTCCAAATCGTAGGCCCTAATCTGTGATTTGTGAAACAGCGTGAAAGGAGCCCCCCCCCCCCCCAACCATAATTAGGACAATATGTAGAATTATTATGTTTAGGTATCATTGTTTTAACCTATGTTCCTGCTGTTCTACATACAGCTTAACCAGTTGAAGAAATTGCAGGTTGAGGCTTTAACTTTTGCTTTTATGAAATCCTACCCGAGACCATTATAGGGTTTTATTTAAGATGCCTGTATAATATGACACAGGTAATTGCTAGTGTAATCGATTCAAACACTCTTAGAAACAATCTATTCTATTGCTGGTATGACCACTTCAGATATGACCACTTCAAATACTCTTCAATCTTAAAATAACAAACAACCGAAAATAGCGGATCTACAAGCTCACAACATCGGGCTATTTTCTGTGCCATACTGCCTTGTATGGAATCTAAATGACGGAAATCAGTCGTAGTGACTGAGAACTTTAATCCATGTGTAGCGATTCTAATAGAAACAAATTTGATCAGATCTCTTGCTCGGTCCGAACCCATCTTCAAACTGGCCTTCATTATGATCTGAACAATACAGCTGTACAGTTTTTTGAATGAAACTTGCACGATGATTCTTATGATCTCGTGCAGTGCAGGCTTAACAGAAGGGGCTTTAGGTGCTGCAGCACAGGGCACCACAAAGGGTTAATCTGCCCCTGATCTCGTGGTCACGAAATCATACATCTGTCCATGGACATATAAACACTTAACAAGGTGAAAACTATCGCAGCCGGTGACCACACGATCAATCACTGGTATATATTTGTCACAGCCTCAAGTACTGCATGGTTGCCACTTGCCACCAAATAGACAAAAAATATTCACCCACAATTTTAAACAAAAACATTATTTTCACAGGTAACTTTAGGTTTCTATTCATGTCTTACCGGCACATGTAGTTTAGCGGTGTGTTATCCTGATTATACAATGGACAACTTCAATGCGTTACAATGTTAAGTTACAATTTGACCGCGTTATAAGACACAACACTACCTTTTAGGAAATAGAAAGCACTGCAAATTGCTGCAAATAACACTTCTTAACTTCTGTTCGCTGTTGTTGTCCTTGGCTGTATTTCTCAATTAGTTAGCAGTTTAACCCGACTGTAGTTTTCTCTAGAGTTCTTTTTTTTCTGTACATGGCAGCAGGGAGCCGGTGAGGTTGGATGAGCAAAGCTATAAATACTCAAGAGAACAAAAGCGCAATTGATGACTGCGGCGTAGGTGTTCCGCCATCTGTGAACGGAACACACAGAACCTACCTTCTGCTAGCTTTCTATTCATGAAAGGAGAAGTTAAACGCCATAAAGTACACAGTGTACACTTAATCTTCTCCTCTAACTCTTTGATTGAAAAATGATCCAAAAAAGGCCACACTTTTGACCTGAAATACAATTAACACGTTCAGTGCATTACATTAAATTACGGTCATTTAGCAGACGCTTTTATCCAAAGCGACTTACAACAAGTGCATTCAACATAGGTAGGGAACGAAACTACTAATCACCAGAAGTCTTAAAGGAGTAGTTCACCCAAATAATGACTTATTTTCTATCAATTACACACCCCATGGTTTTAGTTTTAGTCGCATTCCTGAGCCAATAATTTGATGACCTGTGTATTTCCGGTAGGAGACACAAAGAGTCTACTTTGTGTCTCCTACCGGATACATTAGCATCTTTCTGCCGGTAATCAAATTATTGGCTCTGGAATTCGACAAAAACAAATCCATGAATTCAAGGCTTCATGGGGTGTGCAATTCATAGAACATAAGTCATGTTTTGGGTGAACTACTCCTTTAAGTGCATTCTCTTCTAAAACAAGCAACTAAGAGTATACCTAGCGCTAAAGTAAATGTGCAATATATCAGCTACCTACTTTCATAAACAGATGAGACAAAATAGGAAAATCAAATGAGCAAGAGCTAAAACAAATAAGTGTATCGAATAAACAAGATCCAATAAAACAATAAAACAAGAGTATATAGTATAGGCCTATCTGAGTATGAGCCAGGCGTGCAGCAATGATGCAAAAAATACACCCAATAGTGCATAATAATAGTAATCAAATTCAATGCATTCACAGTGTACAAAGATGCTAAGACTGCATCAACATGAAGTTTACATACTGTATGTAACGATGTATGTGCATTTCAGAGGACGGTCAGGATATGAGGAGAAGAGTCGGGAGAAAGAAGAGAAACATGACTTTATGTACAGTACTTGTGACATGACATACTGTAATCCAGCAGTTCTCAAACTTTTTCATGTCAAGGACCCCCAAAATGATATGTATTTGGCTGAACACCCCCCCCCATCTCAAAAAAAGTTTGTGCCAGGGACTTTTCCAAAATAGCAGATCTACAAGCTCATAGCGCGGCATTCTGTGCTATGAGCTTGTAGATCTGCTATTTTTGAATAGCCAAAGTATAAAATATGGTTGAAGCGGTTAAAATTATTGTGACGCTATATTAACTGAACTAGCTGCAGACCCCCTGGTACCTCCCCAAGGACCCTTGGGGGTCCCCGGACCCCACTTTGAGAACCAATGCTGTAATCGATCATTCATATGCAACAGCAGCAACTAAAATGTTTAGAAAATGCAGCTACTAAATTGTCTATCAAACTACCTGTTGAGATCAGGATATTGGGAGAGGGGGGGGGGGGAATAGACTGTTGCATCTGTCATACAAAGTCTAATTACCACCGCAGCTTCCTTGTGCACCCCACAACTGACACAGCCCTGGATAGGCCAACCAGGCCTGGCAGAGATCTGCGCTCCGAGAAGCGCACTTTTGTAGTTTATCCTTCATGCCACCCAAATAATAATAAAAAAAACACACAGTCAGCAGTGGTGTGATGGGATTTCGACATTGTGTGATATGTTGTAGTAACAGAAAAGGTCTACAATATACCAGGAATAATAAATGGCATGCAAACAAAGATGTGAAAATGGTCTAATTAATCATGCGTGTGTGCTATGCTGTAGGTTGTTTAGTTGTTATTTAATGAGCTTTTCCATATCATCTTCTCTGCTGTGAATTGTCATGCTTTTTAGACGGTGACAGGGGGGGGGGGGGGGGCTGCAGAGAGGAACATCTACTTCATTAGCTCTCAGGTTGAGAGCTGGTAATTGAAATCCATTAGGAAGATCTGAAATGGACCTGATGGTAAATATAAGTCAATTTCTAGGAAGCGGAGCAGCTTCTTCAAGCAAAAGTACATTTGTATACGTGTGCGTGCGGTGCGTGTATGTACAGTATTTGTTTTGCAATACGTGTTGATTTTGACAGCAAATTTTGATTTAGTTTTAGTCATACTCTTTTGAATACAATTCCATTTAGTTATAGTCATGTTTTAGACAACTGAAATGTTTTAGTTTTTGTCTAGTTTTAGTCAACAAAATATTATAAGGTTATGGTCGACTAAATCTACAGTTGATTTCGTCGACTAAAATGTATTTTGGCGGTGCCTTGATGGTGTCATAATGGCTGATTTTACACTTGGTTGCATGCTGAAAATAGCCAATCTACAAGGTTGTTTTATGGTTCAAAACATATTTTTAGATTTAGGTTTACAAGTAGGATAAGATTCAGGTTGGGGTTGAAGTCAGGATTAGGCGTTTAGAGGTCATGTTTAAGTGTTAGGATTTCAGTTATGCCTGATTTATATACGTCTTAGTTGTGCTCCAGTGTTGGACACCAGACATAGTAGATCTACAAGCTCACAACGCAGCAGGCTGCAACCCATTGTCAGCTTGTCGATCTGGTATTTTTGGTGCGCAACACTGCCGCCGTGCACCTAAATATACTTGAGGCTTTTACGGTTAAGGTCAGAATAAATGGCAAAAATAAGGAAAATGGCATTCAGGAAATTGAAAATGTCCATGTCCTCACAAGTGTCATAATACAAGTGAGTGTGTGCGTGTGCGTGCGTGCGTGCGTCTGAGAGTGTGACAGAAGGGGGAAGAGACAGAGCATTTTGGAAGAGGGAAGAAGGAGAGAAAGAGGGTGATAGAGAGAGAGAGAGAGAGAGAGAGAGGGAGAGAGAGCAGAGAGAGAGAGATGAGTGCAGTAATATCCATTAGATTTATTGTGCTGCAATTCCCAGTCCCTCCAGTTCTGCCTGAGGGGGACTATATTACATTTCATCACGGTTTCATTTTCTCCTGCAGATGAGAAATGGGAGTTCTGTTGCAGTAATGTAGCATGTATGTGTTAACCCATTTGCACCGGGAAAGCATCTTGTGTCATTTTAAGATTTATTTGGCTATTAAAAGAAATAGCAGATATACAAGCTCATAGCTATGGGCTTGTAGATCTGCTATTTGTTTTTAAATCGTGACAATATGCGCAAAATCTTTGAATATATATTTTTTTAAGCGACCATTTGTAAAATATTTTGCTCCAGGGACCTCCAGAAGTAAAGATTTCAGTTGCAAATGTTCGCTTGAAAATAACTCGGTGCCGCGCTATGAGCTTGTAGATCTGCTATTTTTGAATAGCATAAAATGATGGCTATTATAGCTCAAATCTAAAATGACACAGACGCGTTGTTCCCGGATGGAATGGGTTAAATCTCATCTCTAATAAAATCAAACACATCACACACAAACTCCCTGGCACTTCTGCTGTGGGGCGGCCCTGGCAAAATGAAGCGCCATCTGTTATCACATCAAGACAGAGCTTATTAGAACATAAAAATCAAACGCACACCCCGGGTATGTGAACGAGGATAATGAATACAAGAGGTAATGGAATGCGATCAGTGCATGCGGCGCGGCGGCCGGGACTGAGAGGTGAAATACAATCCCTTCCTGCTACCTCCTGTACACAGAATCACAATCAGAGTCACTTGATTTGCTCGAGCACAGTACATGGAATACATGGAATACATGGAATTTGTTGTGGCGGCATTGGTGCAGAGAGATGGACAGCTGACACACTGAGAGAGAGTACATAACGGCACATATGGTGGAGGGACACGCACAAACACACAGGGAATTTACTGTTCAGTTCAACTGAAGCCTTATTAAAGGTTCGCCGTACGACAGAGCTTCATTTAAAGGGATAGTTCACCCCCAAAATGACATTTTTTTAATATCGATTAGTCACCCCATGGAGACTATGGATATTTTTTAGTTTTCGTCGTATTCCTAAGCCGATAATTTAATGACCGGCAGTGGTTCCGGTAGGAGACACAAAGAGTCTCCGCTGCCTAATTATTGGGGTAGGAATGCGACAAAAACCAAAAAATATCCATTAATTCAAGTCTCTATTGGGTGACTAACCGACAGAAAAAACATTTTGACGAAAAATGTTCGTTGACTACCTTTTCTCACTGACGAAAACTAAATAGAAACTAAGCTATGATCACTAAAACTAAGACTTAATATATTGACAATTTCGTCGACAAATAAAAGCCAGACTAAAATGTTAGTGATGGACTAGTGGAGAAGAGATCCAGTAGAACTAAGACAAGTTGTTTTATGCTTGGTTGCGCTCGGGTGTTGCGCTCTGAAAATAGCAGATCTACAAGCTCACAACGCGTCGCAGCGCGACATGCTGTGAGCTTGTAGCTCGGCTATTTTCAGCATGCAACCAAGTGTAAAATCAGCCATTACGACGCCATCAAGGCCCGGCAAAATACATTTTTGTTGACTAAATCAACTGTAGATTTAGTCGACTATAATCTTATGATATTTAGTCGACTAAAACTAGACTAAAACTAAAACATTTCAGATGACTAAAATATGGCTAAAACTAAATGGAATTTCATTCAAAAGACTATGACTAAAACTAAATCAAAATTTGCTGTCAAAATCAACACATGGGGTGAACTATCCCTTTAAAGGGCAATGAAACTCTTGGGTGATTTCGTCGTTTGTTTTCGGGTTCAGGTTAAAAACTACAGCCGGGAAAAACATCGCAGGCTAACATAAGATACTGACATCGTAATCAAATTAATCTGGGGTGTTAATTAATTTCGGTGTGTCAAATCAGTGTGCATTGACGATTACTAATGGCAGCTGTCTATTGTTTGCACAATGTCACACACCCGTGGCTCTGGGCACACCCTGATCTAACACACCCATTATTATTTCTATTTCTTTTTTTGATAATCCTATGGGAGCAGTTTGGGTTAGCGCCCCAGTCTGTGTCTTCCGTGAGGAAGAAGCCCAACAAACCCACGGTGAGGCCTTTAGGAGGACCATTCAAGTAAGACGCAAGGGAGCCTGCAGTACCACCACGGGCCATGGTGGTCATTGCAGTACCATCACGGGCCAAGACACCATCACACCAGAATGAAATGTTTGGAGCAGGGGAGTCTGGTGCAACGCTCAGGTCCTGGACCTGGTGAGACGAAGGAGGAGCCCGGCCAGGAGTCAACCCACAGAGCCTAGTCCCTCCACGTGCCAGAGCCTCCCCGAGTCCCGGCAGAGTATTTCCGGAGAAGCGGACTGAGTGGCCCTGTCTTTCCCTATTTAGGACTGACCGTGGGTAGCTACTGGGACGTAAGTCGGGGCTTGATCAACCTCGGCTGGGTCACCTGGGTGAGGGTGTATGTTGCGAGACCCGAAACATCCTATGACCCCAGGCTACAACACTGATGATACGTCCCAGGTGCATCCATGTGATGTTTTTCGTTATGCTGGGGGAGGGATTCAGTTCCAGCTTCATCCCAGCTGATGGCTAATCAGATTGAGGAGTGCTGGGGGGGGGGGGGGGGGGTTAGGAGTTAAATGACTTGCTCAGGGATACTTCGACACACAGACTACCGAGTTCGGGAGGTTAACTGGTGACCTTCTGATTACCCTGATTACCCGGCGGCCTCTCTACCCACTGAGCTACGGCCACATATAAAATCATTTTGGACCTTTGATATGTTACAACTAGGAATTATTCCCTTAAGCATAATCCTTAATAATTAATAATGATGACTCAGACATAACCATAAACAGACCCGATACGCCCATATATAGGCATATAAGGAGATCCGGTTATCCAGAGCCAGGGATCCAACCGCTATGCCCTTATATGGTCATGTGCATTCATTGGACCGACCGACTTCAAACTCGGCTCGCGCATCGGCAAGGACTCGAGGGAGTGCGGTGCCCGCCGCAGAGTCGTTCAGATTTGCGAACCGCCCATCCGACCGATATATCCATATATGGGCATGCCACTATAGAGGGTATGGGCATATACTAATGACATCAGGTGTCTCCATATATGGGCACAAAAGGGACACAGACAGAGGTGTACAACGGGTACTCTGACAAAGCCACCGACGCAGTGCAACTTACAGTAGGTGTACTTCACGTTGTTAAGAGTTTTGAATAAAGGCGCTATATATACACATGCACCATTTACCATTTATTCTATTCACCAGAAAATATATCCTTTACAAAGATACAAGCACACAATTCCAGATCAACCCACTCAATTTGACATACAGTATTACACGTCTGCGTGGTGCGAAAACTGTGTGAGAAGTGGCCTGTCAAAATATGGGAGATTATAATATAACGTGTACTCTCACCATACTGTCTTTGGCTTTCAGGCAACCCGTATCGAATCGAATAAAAGCATTACCTGAAGTTGATCATTCAATAACTCTAGTTTGTAATAGTTGCGTTGTGAAAGTGACATCTACTACAGTACCTTGATAATGAGTGATCGCCAGTGTTGGAAAGTAACTAAGTACATGTACTCAAGTACTGTACTTGAGCAAATTATTTTGGTATTTTTTTACTTTACTTGAGTATTTCAAATTTCCAATTATTTTACTTCTACTCCACTACATCTCAGAGGCAAATATTGCACTTTTACTCCACTACAATTATTTGAAAACTATAGTTACTCTGTAGATTTTGATTACAAAACATACATTAACCACTTCAAACCTATATACATTTCGGCCATTTGAAAATAGCCGATCTACAAGCTCACAATGCGTCGCATCGCTTGTAGATCTGCTATTTTCAAAAGATACATACATTTGAAAATGTGAAATGGGACATTCTGCATAATGGGTACTTTCTAATTTTGGTACTTCAAATACATTGTGATACCAATACTTTTGTACTTTTACTCAAGTCAATTTTGAATACAGGACTTTTACTTGTAACAGAGTATTTCTATAACGCAGTATTGATACTTTTACTTAAGTAAAAAAAATGTAGTACTTTTTCCACCACTGGTGATCACTTGATTGTGATTCAAATATGATTACTATTAAAAGTATAGAGAATTACAGTGAGTGAGGTACTGTAGGTGTCTTGCTCAAGAACACTTTGTGACATGAACAATGATGTAGATGAACACATACTGTACGTTAGTTATTAACAGTAATGTAGTATTAAGCTGGTCCTGATTATTAAAAGCTACGGTATTTAGCTTGCAGGGTACAGTCTCCCTCATCATTAGACAGTAGAGTGACAGAGGCAGTCTCTTTCAGTGGATATCACATGTCTGTATCTAAATAGCTGACAACAGGTGGGGGATTATGATCCTGGCTCCACCACTAATAATACCAAGCGCCGCAGGGTATCAATTTTCCCACCCATAATGGACAATCGCAGCCAAAGGGAGGAATAGAGCTTTAAGTACTGAGAAGAACACGGTTAACGTTAACGACATAGACTTTAGCTGATGTTGTTCAAATCTGAGAAAATCCTATCTTAAGCTTTTGATAATTCTATCCCACTGAGAATGTTTCGGGCTATTAGACGTCTAAAATACGTGTAAGGGCTAGGCTAAAACGGGGTTATAATTGGTCTAACAGTGAAAGTTTTTTAGCGGTCTAGGCTTAGCCTAGAGTCTAGGCTAAGCCTAGACCGCTAAAAAACTTTCACTGTCCTAGACGTTGATTAGCTGTTTTTTAAGCGTCTATTTATAGACCGTCTATATTATAGCCGTTGAAATGACGTCTATAATATAGACGTACATACAGACGCTTAAAAAACAGCTAATCAACGTCAGGCTAAGCCTAGACCGCTAAAAAACTTTCACTGTTAGACCAATTATAACCCGGTTTTAGACGGAGGTCTAATAGCCGACTATGGCTCAGTGGGATTCCATGATCAGATCCACATCCAGACAGTATAGAGTTATGCAATCAACCAAATGAATCCTATGTGTTAGAGAGTTATTGTATGATCAACTTCAGGTAATGCTTTTATTCAATTCCACACGTTAGTGTGGTTGCCTGAAAGCCAACGACAGTATATAGTGAGAGTACACATCATATTATAATCTCCCATATTTTCACAGGCCACTTCTCACACAGTTTTCGCACCACGCCGACGTGTAATATGTCAAATTGAGTGGGTTCATCTGGAATTGTGCGCTTGTATCTTTGTAAATGATATATTTTCTGGTGAATAAAATTCATGGTAAATGGTGCATTTATATAGCGCCTTTATCCAAAACTCTTCACAACGTGAAGTACATTCATCAACCTTTTCTCACACCGACGGTGGAGGCAACCAAGCAAGGCACAAACCTGCTCACCTGGGGTTAAGTGCCTTGCTCAAGGACACTTAGACACAGAGCCGGGAGGAGCCGGGATTTGAACCAGGAACCATATGATTCCCAAGCGGCTGCTGTACCTCCTGAGCCACTGTTGGTAATGGTATGGTAATTCATTATCAATTAATTAATCAATCAATTAATTCATAAAACATAATTACACCAATTGGTTCTATACAGCCCACTTTACATTTTCACTGTTAAGTTTTGAACCATAATCCTTCAAATGAAATTTTAATTTAGCTTGTATTCCTTAGTTCATGATACGTCTACCAGTACCTATAGCCTACATACCCATTTCCACCTAACTACATTTTCTGCCTTTTTGAATTTTTCTTCAAAACCCACTTTTTGCTATTCCTCTTACAGAATGTGTCCAAACGTAACACAATTTGGTACACATGGTCTCTGGAGTCACGCAATACAAAATGATCAAACCGCTATTTGATATTCAATATCATCTTTGTGGGATGGGCCTATACTTCACAAAACAATGCCATAAATCATGAATGCATTGTCCAGTTGACCATAAATCTGAATCACACATGTGAAAAGCTCAACCGTAACTCACAGAAATGCCATTTTTCACACAGATTCCTCAGGACGTGATGGGCTGCAATCTAAGACTTGAGAGACAAAGCAGCCACAATTTCGCAAAATTGCCTAAATTCATCTCCAATTGAAAATCACTGAAAAAGAGGCATGAGACAGAGTACAAATGGCATAGATAATGCAGCGTACAAAATCATTTTCTGCAGCTTTGCTTTGTCCATTTTTTCACCCCCATCTCCAGACAGTCATTAAATAAGTTGTGTTGTTATTTTAATTATTGACAGTAAAGCAATCTGTTCATAATTACAAACATTTGCTTGTAGCAATTACAAACAGTGCCTGGTAGCGGTTTAACCCATTCAATACGGGAACGGGTCTGTGTCATTTTAAGATTTCTTTGGGCTATTCAAAAATAGCAGATATACAAGCTCATAGCGAGTGCCGCGCTATGTGTTTATAGATCTGCTATTTTTTATGAGCTTGTAGATCTGCTTCTTTTTTTTAAAGCGAACATTTGTGAAATATTTTGTTCCAGGGACCTCCAGAAGCAAAGATTTGAGTTACAAATGTTTGCTTTAAACATATATATATATCTAAAGATTTGCACACATTTTCACGATTTTTCAAAAATAGCAGATCTACGAGCTTGTAGATCTGCTATTTTTGAACAGCCGAAGAACTCTTAAAATGACACAGACGCGTTGCCGGATTGAATGGGTTAATTTGCCCGCTCTAATCTTGTCTGTAATTAGAGCACACACAAGCAGAGCACTGGAGTCGTTCAGCTCCAAGGCAAACAAGACAAGACTGAAATTCCTATTATATCAAACTGCTGAATGCCTCCCGGCAACAAATGATGTGCTCACTGCCTGCTCAATGTGAAACCTTTCCTTATACATTCTAATCCACTGGTTGGTTCTAAAACCATTTCTGTCAAGGACCCCCAAAATTGATATGTACTTGGCCGCGGACCCCCATCTGAAAATGTTTTGTGCCAAGGACCCCCAGAAGAGGATTTGTGTTTGAAAATACAAAATTATTCCAAATTTTCCATACACTTGCAAGATTTTCCAAAAACGCTCAAAAATAGCAGATGTACAAGCTTGTATGTACAAGCTTGTATATCTGCTATTTCTGAATAGCCAACGTATAAAATATGGATAAAGGGGTTAAAATGATTGTGAACCACTGTTCTAATCCATTTTGTTTAGCTTTACAATTGCAATATCCTGATGTTGTGGGGACATGTCATTATAGGCGAAACAACAAAACATACGGTATGTGCATGACAGCCATCAGCTGACCGTCAGCTATAGTCTTCGGCGGTGTGTGTTCCTGTGTGAGGGGACACAAAGCCATAATATGATCAATTCCCATTAGTCGCCGTCAGTTCTTGCACGTCCACTTGGTGTGTCAGGGCCTTTAAGCACATGAACCCAAGCTTGTAGATTATGTGGCCATAAAAGGGACACAGAGAGATATTTTTGGACAACCGCCCGTCGGGCCGACTTCTCACTCAGCACTGCACTCCCTCTGGTCCTTGACTATACACACGCCAAACTTGAAGTCGATCGGTCAGACAGTTCTCAAGATATGCCGGGGGACGAGGGGCATGGACACAGACACAAAGAGATTCTGTGCATTCATTGACAGATGTAAGGTTTTGGGGTTTATATCAATATTTTATGTGTTCCCCAAGAGCAGTGGTGGAAAAAGTACTCAAATGTTTAACTTAAGTAAAATACTACAATACTGCAATGTAAAAGTACTTTGTTACAAGTAAAAGTCCAGAAAAAAAAATTTACTTGAGTAAAAGTACAAAAGTATTGGTATCTAAATGTACTTAAAGTACCAAAAGTAAATGTACTAAAATGTTTGAAAATAGTAGATCCACAAGCTCACAACACGTCGCGATGAGACGCGTTGTGAGCTTGTAGATCGGCTATTTTCAAATGGCTTAGGGTATAAAATAGGGCTAAAGTGGTTAATGCATGTTTTATAATATAATAATTAATATCTGCAAACAGGGCCGGACTGGGACCAAAATTCAGCCCTGGCATTTTGGTCCGGACCGGCCCACCACCCCCTGGGCCGTTTTGTGTTGGGGGGGGGGGGGGGGGGGAACATTAACGTAACTAATAATTGGGCCGCGCGACCCGGAAATGACCGTAATAATCCTAAAACGGGAGCGAAAAAAAATAATATATATATATATTTTTTTGGGGGTGGCCCAGCGGCCCACTGGCCCTGCGGCCCACCGGGCATTTGCACGGTACGCCAAATGGCCAGTCCGCCGCTGTCTGCAAAGTTACTAGTAATTAAAGTTTTCAAATAATTGTAGTGGAGTAAAAGTACAATATTTGCATCTGAGATGTAGTGGAGTAGAAGTAAAAGTATAGACAATTGGAAATACTCCAGTAAAGTAAAAGTATCTCAAAATTGTACTTAAGTACAGTACTTGAGTAAATGTACTTAGTTACTTTACACCACTGCCCAAGAGTCACAACACTCACCCAAACACACAGATCACAATGTAAACTGTCAATTAAAAATCGGGGGAAAATAGCGCCACAGCTAAGCATGCGGTCTTTATATTCAAGCCCCCAGAACCCAGTGTTTGCATTGAAGCGCATTGGACATGCTGGCCATTCATAGGTACTGCAGTTGGGGACACTGTACAGTACATGAACGAGCGAAAGCGGTTTCGACCAATGGGCTCGACTCACGAGCTTGCGCACGCCGCACCTCTGTGATGCAAAACGCGTCACAGAAGTGACGCGCAGAAGCCCCAAATAGGCCTCGCCCACCACATTTCCAACCCAGAAGAAGGGGTGATTTCGCCTCATGCGCTGGGTGAGCAACTCAATGCAAGTGGATGGGAGGGGATATCCGGTGACCTCTCTATTATTTTTTAACTCTATGTCTTTATTCCACGACTGCTGTGTTTTCTCTTAGAAGAAGGACAGTCTTCGGAGGAGATTATACCAGAGTCACAGGCTCTCTCTCACCTCTAACGCTATACTATAATCCCACACTCCATCTGGAGTACGAGGGACCGGACAGGGGCAGGGGGCACAGGGAGCAAATGGTCTGACAAGCTGGGAAGATGTGTGTCTATCATGTACGTTACGTATCTACTCTCACATGCCAAATACACATCATGGAATCGCTGTCCGAGGTCATCCCGGGTATGTTTGTGTCACGCTGCAGTGGGAGTTGGAGAAGATGTCATCATGGCTAAAGAAAACAGTGATGAAAAAGCTGTGAACGATTCCCTGCTTTATGAGCAGAGCTTCATGTTGCTTGGCTGTCATTCAACATTCCTTCATGCGGTCATCATGTGACGTGCGTTTCTGATCACTGAGTGACCAGAGTGGTTGTAATGGTTTGTTCAAGGAACGAAACAAGGCATTTTCAACCCTAATACACGCACATGAATTAACTCACTAAGACCGGATCTGTGCAATTTTCAGATTTCTTTAGCTATTACATTTTTTTTGCCGAGTGCCGCTCTAGATCGGCTATTTTTAGAAAAATCCTGGACATTTGTGCAAATCTTTGAATATATATACGTATATGTACTGTACTTGGTCTGCTCTTTTTCTCTCTACACCAAACTCTCAGAAAACAGCCGATCTACAAGCTCACAACGCCTCGATCGGCTATTTTCGGCTAATGTTCCCCATCACACAGATTTGGCGGACCCCCTGTTTAGTTACTCTGAGGACCCCCTAGGGCAGTGCTTCTCAAACTTTTTCATGTCAGGGACCCCCAAATTGATATATATTTGGCCGCAGACCCCCATCTGAAAATATGTTGTGCCAGGGACCCCCAGAAGCAAAGATTTGTGTAAATGTTTGCTTTAAAAAATGTGTTCAAGATTTTAGAAAAATAGCAGATCGTGCCGCGCTGTGAGCTTGTAGATCTGCTATTTTTTAATAGCCAAAGTATAAAAGGTTAAAGTGGATAAAATTATTGTGATGCTAGATTAACACATTTTGCTGGGGACCCCCTTGAACCACCCCAAGGACCCCTGGGGGTCCCCGGACCCCACTTTGAGAACCAATGCCCTAGGTGTCAACCGCCTGTTGAAGACATGTTGACTCTATGGAATCCACAATGACTGAAACCAGTCGTGGCAACTGAGAACTTTAATCCACGCTCTCTCTCTTTCTCTCTCTCTCTCCCCCTTCCTTCCTCTCTCTCTCCCCCTCCCTGTCTGTTCCCCCTCTCCCTCGCAGCGTAATAACAATAACTCCGGGGGAACATCGTTCACTGTCACTGCGGCCTCCATTCCAGTCCGTCTCGGCCCTCTTTTCCACTCAGATGATAGCTATTAATTCCCTTCTGAGGCCTGCTTGATGGAAGGCTAACAACATTTTATATTGTTGATACACTTCTGACTCCGGCTGCATGCTCTCAATTACAGATGAGAGATAAGCTGGTAACCTGGTTACAAATTGGCTCTCTGCTGTTTAGATGATGTCAGCCACCTTTATCAATCCAGGGATGAAAATACACTATATGGGAGGATGGTGGCGGCGGTGGTGGAAAAAAGTACTCACATTTTTCTTTTACTTAAGTAAAAGTATCAATACTGCAATGTAGAAGTACTCTGTTTCAAGTGAAAGCCTGGTGTTAAAAATGTACTTGAGTGGAAGTACAAAAGCGTTGGTATAAAAAATAGCAGATATACAAGCTCAAAGCGCATCACTTCGTGCCACACAGCGAGCTTGTACATCTGCTATTTTTGAGGGGAAAAAAATGTAATCTTGAAAATATTGGAAAATAAATTTTGAGGTTTTTTTTTTACGCCTCGCTGTTCTGTCTAAAAGGTATGGACACAAAATTGAGGGGGGGGGGGGGGGCATTGTTGTGCCGCTTTTGAGCCTGCAACCGAAGTATAGTCACAGAGCTGAATGGACTTCTATATGAAAGGCACAGCCGGCATGGGGCATCACGACAGGGCTGTGACGTCTACATGTCCGAGAGCCTTTCTGCCAAGAGTTGAACCGCTCCCCTGCTTCTCTTCATTGGAGGCAGTGGTGGAAAAAGTACTCACATTTCTTACTTAAGTAAAAGTATCAATACTGCAATGTAAAATTGACTTGATTAAAAGTACAAAAGTATTGGTATCAAAATGTACTTAAAGTACCAAAAGTAAAAGCAGTCATTATGCAGAATGTCCCATTTCACAAGTTTTCAAATGTATAAAATGTATAACTATCTTTTGAAAATAGCAGATCTACTGTACAAGCTCACAATGCGTCGCATCACGACGCATTGTGAGCTTGTAGATCGGCTATTTTCAAATGGCCGAAATGTACAGTATATAGGGCTGAAGTGGGTAACTAGTGACTAAAGTATTCAAATAATTGTAGTAGAGTAAAAGTACAATATTTGCCTTTGAGGTGTAGTGGAGTAGAAGTAAAAGTACAGAAACATTGAAATACTCCAGTAAAGTAAAAAATACTAACTAAATGCACTTAGTTACACTGATTGGAGGCAATATTAATTTCTATGTTCACAAAACACGTTCATAGAAACAATCAAGCAACTGACTGAGTGATTGAAACAAAGGGAGAGAAAGTGAAATCATGTGAGTGTTGTAACTTTAGAATGATCTTTTCGACAACTACTGAGTGGGTCACACAATTTTAGAAAAAAACAGCCTTTATGTTGCTCAGTGAAGGAGAATCAATAGGCAACTGGAGCTCCTGTGACATTCTCTGGCGGTCTGCTACATTTTGGTGTATTTTATTAAATAAATGCGTAGGTTATAGTTGAAAATGTACAGAATCTACTGACAACTGCTGTCACAACAGCGTTGTGTGTAACACCAGACGCGTGACACTGTTATGTTGCACGTCACGTCGCAGGCTCTGGAATGTCGGCATGCCATGTAAAATCACACACATTTAGTTTTGTTCTGTGTTCAAAAACACGGAGCAGTCGTTGATGATGGATCTTCTTGATGCCACTATTGTGGGATCTGTGTAAATGTGGCCTCTGTCACCCCTCTTTGTTTACACAGTGATCTGTTGACTTCTTTGCTCAATCTCCAGTGTATTATTGTTTGTGCTTTTGACACACAACAACAATTAAAAGGAGTTTTGCGTGCATAGATCTCAAAGATGTAAAGATTGTGGTTTCAATCAACATCTGTGAACACAAGCTAAACAACAACACTTGTCCTTTTAACCCATTAAGTCAAGGAACGCATCTGTGACATTTTTAGATTTCTTTGAGCTATTCAAAAATAGCAGATATACAAGCTCTATCTCTAATATATGAGCTCGTAGATCTACTATTTATTTTTACGTGAATTTTGTTTCAAATCTTTGAATGTATTTTAAAAAAAAACTGTTAGGATTTAGATTATTATTTTTTTGAATCGCCATCAGGTCTTAATGGGTTAAAGAAGGTAAGCAAAATACACAGATGGTCAATTCAAATGCAAATTGCACTTTTAAAAATTACAGTTTAATTTGTTGTGGGTACTGGACATAATAACTAGTCTGTTCTGACATGCGCTGCACCGGAGACACAATTTTGAGGTCAGTTTCAGCCCAAGAAAGATTTTCTATAATGGCTTTTTTTTAGGGCAGCATTCTTCTAACAATTACACCCCAGATTGGATTTCAAATTGAAATTACTTTCAACAGTGAAGAAAAAGATCCTTTGCACACTGAGGCAAGTAAAGAATCCCCGGTTCATTATCAAAGCAAATATTTGATGGTCGGCGGGAACAAAGGCATTTTATTATTGTTATAATCCAATTTTGACAATCTTTTTCATTTCTGCATTTCTTTGTAAAGGATATGTAATAAAGACTGCTTCCCCTCTATTGTCCCCCCCTTCCCCCCCCCCCCCTCTCTCTTTTTCATTAGTGGTTTTCCATTAGATTAGAGAGGCGGAGAAAAGAGGGAACTGTAGAGAAATAAAAATAAATGGATGTTTTTTTATGAGTGGATCTGTGAATGTTTCTGCACCAGGGTCCCATGGCCTGAATACAAATGCAAACTGTTACATAATGAATGAGGGCTTTGCTGAGGGAATAAAGATTAGCAGCTGACCCCTTTTTACATCATCATCTTATTTCAGGAACAAGAACCTCTTGGGCAAAGCAATTTCTCTGCAGATTCTTTCTTTTATTTTTTTCTCTCCCAGCCGTCACTTTAAGAATACTCAAGCTTAGGCATATGGGAAATGTAGTCCATTTAACAAAGCACATACTTACATATGTAATAATTAACCACATGAACCATAGCGTCCCTCTCTATTCTGGGGGGAAAACATTCAGCAAACAATTGTGTCTATTTTCGGCAAGATATTTGGTTTAGAGGGGAAAAGGAGGGGACCAAGTATAGGACCTCAGTCAAAGAAGTATATACTGTAGGGTTTGAGTGGTTAATTCATTTCAAAATGGCATTTAAAAAAAAGAGTAATAGAAATTAGAAATTGAATTATAGTACACAGTCAGCAAAGATGTTTCAGTTATAATTCATGATTACAGTGTGTTTCACAGACTGTATTGTGCTTAGATGATTTCCAGAGAAAGCTGTAAGCCATAGCTTGTTTTAGTGAATAAAACTGTTATTTTAACCAATCTGCATGGTACATATTGTAGTACAGTATGTTAATACAATATAACTAACACAACTGTGGTGGTTGCAGTTGGTCTATCAGCTCTTCTATTGAGACATGTATATCCTGTGACCGGGTAGAACCAACCACTACTGGTTGACAGGAGGTATTGCATGAAGCGCAAAAGCAGAATATATTGCCTGCCCAAACGCTATATTAGCTCAACAGCAGACATGTTGGCGCTCGTGTGGGAGCCCAGCTGGAATCCTGGGTAGGACATAAAAGTTACGGATCGCAGCTTTAACCACATGAACCCTAGTGTCCCTATTCTGGGGCAAACATTCATTCAAAACATTCATACTGCATCACAAGCTTGTAGTTCGGCTATATTTGGCAAAGGCATTTGTTGTAGCGGGAAAGAAGGAGCAGACCTACTGTAGAGCCCTGGAGGATTCCGGTCAATTAAGTATATAGGGTTTAATTGGTAAAAACAATCTATCCGTCCATCCATCTATCTATCAGCCTGTATCTATTAGGCCAGCCATGCATCTCTTTAGCTGTCTATGTATTAGATTAATGTTTATGTACATGGCTGTAGATAGGTAGGTACTTCTTGAACAAAATTGAAATCAAGCTGGCAGCCAACCAAATCAATTCTGTTGGAGAGATAATGGAGAGAAGGCCTTGATGGATTGATCTGGGGAGATTGTAAATGTCTCACCAGTTTAACATCGAGGGTCAACACACAAATAGAGGTAGGCTTCTGGTTAGTGAACTTAATGAATAAATCATTGAGCATGCCCCCCCCTCCCCATCCCATTTTTCCACACACAACAGCAACAAAGATACACATACGGTATTGTAGGCACACACACAGAAATACACACTCACACATGTATGTACCTGTGTACGTACACCCATACTCACACGCATGCATGCACATACACACCCGTGCGTACGCACACATACATGCACACGCGCGCGCGCGCACACACACACACACACACACACACACACACACACACACACACACACACACACACACACACACACTTTCACCACAACAAGCAATCCCCCTCCATCTCCCTACCCTTTGGACCTCTGCACATCTGCTACCATTACACACGCTGGCCCACATTCACATTGCCGTTCATTATATAGTGTCACGGTGCGCTCTGGGTCTCTGCCAGCACAAATTAAACTCTTCAGAAAAGATAAACATCATATTACTTCATTACCCTTTTAAAACACATGCAAATTAGAGCCATTATCCTCCCTGGTAACACCCCCCCCCCCCCTTGCATTCTCTCTTGCTTTTTTTTTTTTGTATTCTCACTGGGCAATGAAGTTCATCTGGCTAGTGTTTAAACCCCCCCCCTCGCCCACCCCCTCCTCCTTTGTCACAAGATGAACATGAATGGAGCCATTCTGTCCCTTGTCCCTGATCGACTCCATGCCCATTTTCCACCACTGAATTAAACATTAATGCAGGTTGACAGCAATAAATAACATTTATCACAATAGGGGGATCTAATGACAATTTGGCTAAGCTCATGGCAGCTCATCAGGGCCCATCAGAACGACAATACAAGGGCAATGTGATTAGGACCAGCAGCTGTACCTGTGACAACTGCAGCTAAATCATTCCCAGTACTTCCATCATCATTTTTGTGGTGGTCGTTCCTTGTGTGTGTGTGTGTGTGTGTGTGTGTGTGTGTGTGTGTGTGTGTGTGTGTGTGTGTGTGTGTGTGTGTGTGTGTGTGTGTGTGTGTGTGTGTGTGGTGGTGGAAACCATCGCAGTGTTGTTGTCTTTTCACGCTTCACTGCCCAATTACTACTGCAATCACACACGTCATAATGGAGTCGTTAAAGGACATTCTGGTGGTTATTGCAGAAGACCTTTCAGGATTGACAAAGTTGGTCTTTTTTACGGCATGATGAGGGCTCATCAGTGTCAATAGAAACACACTGTAGGCCTACTCTAGGTCAAATGGACCATTAAGGTTACTGTGAGATTAAAGCTGAGTAACCTAGAAAAACAAGGAGTTATGGTACCCTGTTTATTATTATTATTATTATTATGTATTGTTGAAATGATGGGCTTATAACCCGTTCCACTAGTCCAATAAAACATTCACACTCAACACAAAACACCATGTAACATGATACATGTCACACAAGTAAAAAAAGAAAAAGTGATAAAAAAAACGATACAAAGGAATACATACAAAAACCAACATAATGAGGTTCAGCAGGGTTTTAACAGACAGTGGTGGTTTCTGTTTAGCTGTGGCTTGAGGAGGCAAACTAATGTCAAGTCCACAGGAAAATATGTGGAAAACAATGACGAGGAAGGCTGCTTATCCAGAGTGTGTGTGTGTGTGTGTGTGTGTGTGTGTGTGTGTGTGTGTGTGTGTGTGTGTGTGTGTGTGTGTGTGTGTGTGTGTGTGTGTGTGTGCATGTGTGCATGTGTGCGTGTCTGTGCATTTGCATTCAAAGGCTTGCGTGCCGTGACTACACATGTGCACATGTACATGCAGCCAGGCGAGTGTGGCTGAATTCATAAGGTGCCCTCTCCAATCCTGTTGATCATTAGTCTTATGCACGGTACAAAACCGCAGTGTTCATTAATCCAGTTGTAACTCAGAGAGTGTGTGTAGAAAATGTAACCAAATGGACCCTTTACGGGTCCATTTGGTTACATTTGTACACACACTCTCAGAGTTAAATGAACACTGAGGATTTCGGTGTGTACGGTGCGGTATAATGTGAACTGAAGCCCCAGCCCAGCCAGAAAGAGAAACTGCAGTGAAAACAGAGCGTCGTGATCACAGTGTTCTTCCACTTCTACCTTTGATCTTTCTGTCTCGTATGAGTGAACTATTCTCATGCACATGGCTCTTTTTGATCTCCAAAGGCATAATGAAAGACACAGCTATGTGCCTTTAAGATTAGATAGCCATCAAAAAGTGTTGAAGATGAAAAATATCAAATATAATTGGAGTGAGGGCGCAAAAAGAAAGGAAGAGGGGAGGAAAAAAACTGAAAACGTTAATTAAATTGTATCCTGTGATTGTTAAAAGGCAAGGAACTGGTTTAATAAGCAGCTTCATTAACCGCTGTGCTGTATCAGTTTTCCATTTGCATGTGATTAATAATGAGACGGACACATTTAATAAGAATAAAACCTTTATCATCAATACACATAAATCAACTAATGATATTTCTTTGGCAAACAGTACAATTGGATCTCATTAAAACTCTGTCCATTCAGCGGCATCCTGCGTCTTAATTGAAATGCCTCCGAACCTTGCAGAATGTGTTTGAGTTAATCATTTCGGGCTTGATTCACAATTAGCCTAATCTGTATCAGTCGGAAATGGAAAGTCCGGCGTGAGAGTATATCAATTCCGCCCGATGACAGGGCTATGAGTCGCCTTTTATGTTTTGTGATTAGTTGTGAAATTCCATTGCGGAGGGCTATATCTGCTGGCCACACAAAGGCTGCAGCTTGTTAATTTTCCATGAAACTGAAGGAAAAATTCAGAATCAAGACCTAAATCCTTTAAAAAATGCTCATGGTCTTCACTGTACTTCCTAAAAGTTCCTAACATGCTCTGAAAACCCCAATTCCCCCTATGTGTTTTAAACATGCAGCATGCACACTGGTACATGACGCTGTGAATATCAATGCTGCACACACAAACCTAGGAACACAATGTAAATGTACAGATAGAAATAGAGATACATGTAAATAGGTGTTTATACACAGTGTGCAGTAGGAATCATGCACAGAGCAGCTTCAAGCAGCTCAAAGTGTGCTATGGCCAATGTACATGGGGCTCTATCTTGGGCCGAAGTGGCTAAACCCACTATTTGGGGATTTAGCATTGGGAAAAGGGGCGTTCCCGTGCAAGAGTTGTTATCTTCGAACACCGGCCTGTGGTTTGGGCGTTACAATAATAAAACTGTGCAAGCCAGGCTATGTGCAAGCCATTATCCCCAGTGCAATCTTACGCTCTCTCCCTCTCTGCCCATGGAAGAGCGACATTGCCTTGGAATAAAATTTGATACACAGAATTATTTCTCACACATTGCTGGTTATAGAGGACTTTAAATTACAGCAATCTACTTGTGTTCTGGATGAATTAAACTAAATGGTCTGGTGTGGTTATAGTTTGATTGATAGATTGATTGAAAATTTTATTAGGCAAAAGAATGTAAAACAACAGTTACATTTATAATACTTTTCTCTAAAAGGTCCTACCAAAAAAGTCCTTGCGGACTTGTTTCCGTTGGGGTCCTTGAATTAATTTCATAGACATAGTAGCATAGTTCAAAAATCAACATAAAAATACAGAGAAAAAATACCTCTATGTACAAAAAAAAGCATGAATAGTAAACGCAGATCAAACAACATTGTATTATTCTTTGATAAGCTTAACTGGCAACTGCTGATAAAAACACAATTTATTTACACAAATAATTAACAGTCACACTTTTGTGGATTACAGTACAATTGCAATGCCAATCACATTCACAATCACTTAATTCAGAAGTGCCGGTGCGTCCGTGTCCACTCACTCTGCAGCCACCATAGGCGGCAGGTGAGCCTGACAATTGGGAAGGCTTGGAGATCTGGCTTGAGGCTTGGGGGGCTCGGCCGCAAGCTTCGCACGCGGGCGCCGAAAAAAATCTTTTTTTGGGCGGATTTTGTTAGTTTATTTTAGTTTTTTGGTTGCTTTATTTCAGTTTTAGGGTTAGGTTAGGGTTATGTTATTTAATTCATATTTTTGCCAGATTTGACTGATTTATTATCCAAAAATTAACTAAATAATGCTGCGCACTAGGGGTGTGCCGATACGATACGATACGATATTGGGCTCACAACTTCGATACGATTTCGATACGATTTCGATACGATTTCGATACGATTTCGATACGATTTCGATACGATACGATGCGCACTTTTTTATTATGAAAATATATATAAAGCAAATAATATATATAAAAAAGCAAATGCAAACAAATAATTCTGTTTTTGCATTATTCAGACATGCAAACTTGTAGCTTTTCCCTCGGGGCTGTTTGCATGCCTGATTATTATTATTGTAAAAAAGAAAAAAAAATCAAAACGATATTTCTTTTTCCCAAAACGATACATATCGTCACGAAAACGTATCGCGATATATCATTTGCACACTTCCCAGAATTTCCCAGCATAACATTTGGGAAGTCTTAGCCTACCCTAACCTTCATTACCCGCCGCCTATGGCAGCCACACTGAGGCACCAATAACGTTGGACACTATACACCCCACGTTTGCTGTACCAAACGCATTTGGCATAGCGGGTGGTTATAGAATCCGCTATACGCTTTCGCAAATGTGTGTGGTTAAGATAGCAGTTTTAGGGATAATGCAACAACACACCCACGCCCACACCTCCAGGTTCAAATAACAGAGTTGGCATAATGTGTAGCGGGTAGTGCAGCCGTAAGATAACGTTTAGGGACAGTGCCAGCTGCCTTGTGCGTAATTCACGGGTAGCGGGTAGTGCTATGGGGTAAGACGCCGCCCATGATAGAGCCCATACTGTGTTATTCTCTTTCTCACCGTTGCAGCTATTCTGTACCGCCATATCTTTTTTTTACTGCTAATTATTGCTGCTATACTTTATTATTTCTTTGTTATTGTTTATTATTGCTGCTATTCTTTATCATCCTCCTATAATTTGACAAACCTTTGTCATGGTGTCATGGTTGGTGGTTGGCGAGGCCAAAATTGCTCTGCCCGGTTCTCCTCAGCGGCTGGAGCAATGATCCGAAATTGCACACAGCCATTGACCATTACCATGTGCACCTAACAGCGAAGCCCGTTTTTCGATATCACCAAATCTCAGCTGTTTATTAGTGTTTTTGGTAAAACACTGTCGCCATGGTAACGGGCTGCCTCCCGGGTTGCCAGATCATGTGCGCATATCCCCCCACGGATGCGTCGACCCGGTATGGACTAGTTATTATAATTGATTTGTTATTGCTTCTTATGTACTTTATTTTATAAGATGTAACAATAAAAGATCTTGTATGTATGAAGAAAAGCAGGGAGAGTTACATTAATATTTTGCTCAATGATTGAGTCATTCACTGCCTTATTTAAAGTCTGACAATCTGATGGAGGAGTTGGCTCCTACTGCATCACAGGCTACTGTTTCTAGGGACAATGGCTCCAAAAGCCAAACGTTATTGCCCTCAGGTTGGCAACAACTACACAACTAAGGATGCTGATACCCTTGAAGTGTAGGGTGGACAAATGCCATGCGTAAATGGAGAAGAGGTGAGAGTGAGACACAGAATCAAGTCTTTGCTGCAAGCGGCCATTAGTTAGGGTTAAGGCACTTTTGGAAGTACACTGTCACTAACCCCTGCTTGGATCCAATCTCCTCAGCGACACTCTCTTGTTCTGCATCATCTCCCTTTAAGCATTCCTTCTCCTCAATTAACCACATGAACCCTGCCATGATCCCTAGTTTGGGCATGTCATTATAGGCCAAATATTTTCAAATATTTTCAGAAAAATCTAAAATCTTTCAAATAAATTTCGAAATTTAAAATATTTCCAAAATAGCTAAAACAGCCGCTCAAAATCACAACGTGCAGCGTTGTGACATGCTGTGAGCTTTTACATTGGCTTTTCTCGCTATTCGTCGTAAGACGAAGTACAGTATATCGGGCTTAAAGGACGACTTCACCCATTTTCAACTTATCTTCATATAATTGGTGATAATATGGCACCATTTCTGTCTACTCTGTCTGTGTCAGTGAAGGGCTGTGGACAGTTCAGAATCCCGCCTACCAGTGACATCATCGATGGCAAACCCAAGCGAATAGAAACTGCAGACTTTCTATTCCTGGAAAGTTAGCATGCTATAATGGAAGCCATTGTTATCACGTTAATAACAATCTAAACAAAAAAAATCAAAAAATCTAATCGGAAAAAACCTGCCTAATGATGATGTCACTGGTAGGTGGGTTTCTTTTTCTTTTTTTTAGATATTTTTTGGGTCTTTTATGCCTTTATTTGGACAGGACAGTAGGCTGACAGGAAATGGGGAGAGAGATGGGGGGGGAGACATACAGCAAAGGTCGTCGGGAACGGGAGTCGAACCCCCGACACGCTGTCATGCTGGATTACCAGCTTATGTGGTATGCGCCTGGACCGCTAGGCCAGCGGACGCCCCCAAGGTAGGTGGGTTTCTGAACTGCCCACAGGCCTCCTATGAGACACAGAGTGAGTAGATTTTTTTTTACCATATTATCATCAGAATTAGTGAGGAGCAATTATGAAGATAGGTTGAAAATGGGTCAAGCCGTCCTTTAAGTGGTTATGAAAAAACTAAATAAATAAAAAGAGGAGAAGCTGCCCAGTCTCCCTTTTGAGAGATAAAAAAATCTATTAAAATGTTTTCTGGATTTTCCTCCGGAATTGTTGCCCAAAAGTTCCCCAAAAGGTTGCCACGTGTAACCACTTGCCTAAAGTCAACACAATGGAAGTTAGAAAGACACATTTAATGCACAGCCTTGCACTCACCCGGAACCAAATGTGACGAATATGTCAGCACTTCAAATGGATTATTCAAAAACTCACTTTAAAATGAGTAAACAGCCAGTGTGATTGTCAGCTATTTTCGCTGCTAGCTCTCACTACCCTTCACTGGATTCTTCACACGCACTTAATTGAGGGCTGATACAGAGGTGCCTATGGCAAGGAAAGTGCTCCTAGTACACACCATATCTCATACTCTGAAATGAGTATGCTTCAAAATGAGCTTACTTAAAGACAGGGCAGAGTTTCACCCCAATCTAACGCACTCCACATACAATACACCCTTCATGGGCCAATCAATCGGCAGATGTTTTATGCATTAAAAGGCAGACAGCAACACTCTTCATGTTCACTGGTCTCATTTAGAATGTAATCTATTTCCAACTCAGTTTGACATACCTCGGAAATGAAGAAACATATACCAGTTTCATATTCGTGCACACATGCACCCACTGACACAGACAAAGGCACACAGACACGTGCAAGCATGAGAACACACAAATACACACACACACTGATTATTTTACAGGTTGTGAGCATGTTCAGCCACTAGCCCCATGCTAATCTCATTTCAATGAAGTGAAATATAATTGTGTGAGGTAATACTCTGGTATAAACACTACAGCCTTTTAAAAACTATATTAACAATGACCTCAATCACTGGAGTGGAGCAAAAAACACTTGTCAGCCAAGCGTTTTCAATTTCAGCCACATCTGTTTACACATAGCGCCCAGTTTGGACTGTGCCACTGACAAAATCCCCATGGCAAACTGCTGTAAACTGTTCTCATAAACTGTTGTTTACTGTTGCATTAGAATTATATAATCCTTTTGCCGCCTAGTTTCCATTGTGAGAAATTAGGAAGCTTGTTATTAGGCTCCAGTGGCGACTAGATTTAATTTCCTCCCTCCACCCCGGCACTCTTGGAGAACAGCTCCTCCATACGGTTCCAAACAAACGCCCGCCTCTTTACGAGCTTCCTGGTATTTGGACCAACTCCTGGTGGAGAAGTAATATCATCCTTTTCCATGTCCACATCATTTTCCAACACAGCGGGGATTTGTTTTCATTTATGTAACAATGAAAGCAGCTGGCGGCGTGCCGGCATGTTGCTAAATGGAACATCCACGCCAAACAGCAAGGTGCACCCAGAGACACCAGAGACCAGCTTGCTTGTGAGGAATGCTTAATTCATGCTCCATCATACCAGTGTGTCATGAGTGTTGACGTGTTCTTCGTTTATGACGCTTAATAATCACTCTTGTTATCATTAGCTAAAGTATGTTGGGAGCTTTTAGATTGGCTATTGTCAGTATGCAATACCATCTCACGACAAAGTATAATTTAGGACTTAAAGGTAGGGTAAGTGATATATTTTTAAAGGTTAAAGCACTATTATTGTTATAGTAATCATTACTGAGTGTTTGTTCAGTCACAGGGGTCTCCCTGTCTCTCTAGCTCTTTAATAAAGAGAAAATACATTTTCAGGTAGGTGACAAAAATTCAGCCAATCAGGAACGAGTACCCATTTATCAGCTTCATTTTCGCAGTGTTCCAGTTCCAGTTTTGGCTGCTCATTTCTTTGTGTCATCACTTGTTTAATCTGTATCCTGAGTGACTGAGTTCTCTATCCTGATTGGATAAAATTGGTATCCCGACCTGCAAATGCACACTCCCTAGAGGCCAAGGAAAAAACCTTTCTCTGCATTTTTCACATCTGCCTTGTAGAGCGCCACCAGGAGGCTGACTTTTGTAAAAAACAAAATTTGCTATTAGTCCTTCAGATTCTGTCCAAAAAAAACGCAAATCGGTACACAGTATCTCTATAGTCATGTGATCAAGACGGATGTGTCCCCATATTTCATATTCCATCCTACTTGGCTAACATTGGCTTCCAAAGTTTGCAGGACAGGTCAGTTTTGAACAAAATGCCTCAAATCATGAACGCAGTTTGCGATTTCCGTGAAATTTCCACATTGGCCTGTTATAGCGCCACCAGCAGGTCTAATTTAGCAAAACACATTTTTGGAACAAAATGCCTCAAATCATGAATGCAGTGTCCGATTGCTGAGAAAGGCCTAAGAAGAAATGGCACCCTATTCATATTGGCCTAGTTAACACTTATTTCAACCAAAGAAGAATCGTGAGGCAGAATGGATAGCAATCCAATGCCTTTTCTGTGACGTTTGCAGCTGTTACCCACACAGCTCCTCACTGACAGAGTTCTTGCACAACAAACTATGTCCGTGCAGTGCATACTGTATCTATGCCAGACTGGGTGGCCTACCCAGGGCTATGTAAGTCATAAGTCAATATCTGGAGGATTTGTATCAAAAAGTGTGTTTTGAAGAAAATGCAAAATGGTGGAAACTCCATTTATGCAGAAATGAGCGCGGCCACCATGAGGCCGAATTTCTAAAGTTTTGTTGCGAGTGTCTTCTTGATTAGTTCAACAGCTTGCGAGATTATCTCTGGATACACACACGCACACGCACACACAGGGGTGAAAACATAATCTCTGTCCCCGGCCTTTGGCCTGGCTTAGATAATAAAAGTAAATCAAGTTTGTATGATATTTAATGCAGGGCAATGCAATGGCAGTCAGCACTATACAGTAAAAGGCTATTGATCAAAAGCAAGCATTAGCCAAAGTATGTTGCTCTACATCAAACCGCATAAAACAGTACGTGCCTTTGTCTGCATACAGTATGAGTACCTAGACCAGTGGTTCCCAAACACTGGGTCGGAACTCGGAACCCATTTGGGTCGCAGACCCATTTTTATCGCTCAATGAACCTAAATGGCTCTAGACGTTACTATGTTACAATTATTTTATTCATTATTATTGAAAATTATTTAAAAAATGAAACAGCATTCTGGCACCCTTAAAAATTGTCTGCGTTTATGACGCTTAATAATCACTCTTGTTATAATTAGCTAAAGTATGTCGCAAACATATCACGAAAATGCATGCCTTTGTTGCCATACAAAATGATGCAAATGTCAGGAAAACAGTTTTCTCCATTTTTCAGGCTTGTTGGAACAGCATTCTGTCATCACTCACAATTCTGGACGTTAATGATCTTATTGATCACCCTTGCATTGATGGACCATCATTACTGGTGAAAAAAATTGCTGATTCTTATGCTGTGGGAAAGAACTGAATTGAACTTTAACTGGAAAAATACCGTTACTGGGCTAATTGACAGCATGTTGTCATCATGCAGGATTATTATTATTATTTATTTTTTTTACCTCAAGAAGGTTTCTCATGTAACAGCAGTGGTGGAAAAATGCTATCAATACTGCAATGTAGAGGTACCCTGTTATAAGTAAAAGTCCGGAATTCAAAATTTACTTGAGTAAAAGTACAAAAGTATTGGTATCAAAATGTACTTACCAAAAGTAAAAGTACTAAAATCAAAAATGTAATGTATTAGACTAAAATGTATTATGACTCACGGTATACATTACATTACTGCCGACCATTTTCCAAAGCTGTGTTTTGGCAGTCCAACACGAGAAAGTCAACAAGGAAGGATGTAGTAGCTACAAACACTGATTGATTTAAAACTTCTAGCCGAAATTCTTTGGAGAAAAAAGAGATTGCCTTACAAACTAGATTCAAACGTCCATGACTCCTTAAAGGGATACTTCACTTTCGGGTCGGGGAAACATTTAAAAAATATATTAAAAATAAATGAAAAAAGTAATGGAAAATTCATGGCCCCCTCACGCATTAGAGTGTCCTACTAATGTGTGAGGGGGCCTTTATTTTGCCATAACTTCTTTCATTTTTTTTTTAAATATATTTTTAATGTTTATTTTATGTGAAAGTGAAGTATCCCTTTAACTCTTAATTACAGCGGTGGAAAAAGTACCGTAATTATACCGCACTATAAGCCGCACCTGAATATAAGCCGCAGCAGCTAAATTGAATGATTTGTACATATATAAGCCGCACTGGACTATAAGCCGCGGGTGTAAAATCCATAGATTTAGGAGGTCCCCTAGTGGCCGTTAGCTGTAAAAATCCATAGATAAGCCGCACCGTTATATAAGCCGCAGGGTCGAAAAATGGGAAAAAAGTCGCGGCTTACAGTCCGAAGTTTACGGTACTCAAATTCTTTACTTAAGTACTGCAATATAGAAATACTGTTACAAGTAAAAGTCCAGAATTCAAAATGTACTTGAGTAAAAGTACAAAAATATTGGTATCAAAATGTACTTAAAGTACAAATAACAAAAAATAACAAAAATGTTTGAAAATAGCAGATCTACAAACTCACAACGCATCGCGATGCGACTTGTTGTGAGCTTGTAGATCGGCTATTTTCAAATAGCCTATGTATAAAATAGGGCTAAAGTGGTTAATGTATGTTTCATAATATTATAATTTATCTTAAAAGTCACTAGTAAGTTTTCAAATAATTGTAGGGGAGTAAAAGTATTACATTTGCCTCTGAGATGTAGTGGAGTAGAAGTAAAAGTACAGAAAATGGGATATACCCCAGTAGAGTAAAAAAATCCTCTAGAGTGTACTTAAGTACAGTACTTGAGTAAATGTACTTAGTTACTTTACACCACTGCGCAATTTATGTTTAGCCAACATTGACTCTATTATTCAGGAAAGGTCAGTAACGTTTTAATGACTTTGGAGAAAATGCCATTAACAAGAAAAGTTATCTTTTGATATTAAGATATCTTTGAACAGACCATGACATGCATTGAAGCCAGTATGGTCCTATAAAACAAGGACAACTGCAAACAATATTGTCATGACAAATGCTTAATGAGAGTTCCAGTTTAGTAGACCTTGTATTGTGAATTTGTACTTCCATGTACTGTTATGTACTGTCATGTACTATTCTCATGTCTTACTAAATAAACTACATTAATCGAACATGTATTTTATATGAACAGCACTGTCTTTGTTCGGGGGCCCCTTCACACGACCCTAATACTCCCCAGAGACGCCACAGTACAGTAGGTACACACCGAAATATACACCAATCCCTATACATCACATTTTGAAAATGTGATGCAATGTAGTCCAAAATACTTTAATTATGATTATATGCAAGTAATTTTCTTCCCACCAACACTGTGTGCAGCAGCGTTTAAGTACCCAAGTCTGCTCTTTTCCAAACTGTTATTTTTCCTAACTTTATATTAGTAACAGAACGCCACAGGGCAATATATTTTCCTCCACTGCGTATAAATAAAGAGCAGGTTATGTAATCAATCTTTTGGGGATTTGAAATCATAATATTGAACACAACTGTCAGCCATGCCATTAGCGTGATTCATCTCTGGCGTTTTACATTTACAATTTCCCTACAAGAACAACATTGATTTCCTGCGTGTATGTGCGTGCTTGTATTTGTTTGCCTTTCCGAGTGTGTGCGTGTGTGTGTGTGTGTGCGTGCGTGCATACGTGCATGTGTGCGTGCAATTTGTTTGCCTTTGCGTGTTCGTGTGTGAGCCGGTTTGTATGTGTGTGTATATCTGTGTGCATTTATGTGGGTGTGTGGGTTCTCATGTGTATTATGTTCGCGGCTGACACAATTTCCTCCCCATTTTCCTCCATAATTTGAATCTGAGAAAATGTATTAATTTTGCAGGGGGTGAGAGGAGCCTACACACAGCCAGTAAATAAATCTCTCCTATTATTACCCCACAATACCCTGTCAGGTCCATACATCATCTCAGCACATCATAATTAATTGCACACTAAACTATTCTGTTCAATTAAGCATGAGGGAATGGATGGAAAAGAGAGGGAGAGAAATAGAGAGAGTGAGATAAAGAGAGAGAAAGGAAGGGGCGTGGGGGGTGTTGGGTGTGAGAGGGGGGGGGGGCGGGGGTTTAAGAACAACTTCATTCATTTGTTATCCATTTCTATACAGCCAACGCAGACACAACTACTGTATGTTACAATTATCAATTGTCTGGCTCCTTTCTTTTTTTTTTTGATTTATGTTTTGGCTTTTATGCCTTTATTGATAGGATAGGATAGGAGGCTGACAGGGAATGGGGAGAGAGATGGGGGGTGACATGCAGCAAAGGCCGTCGGGATCGGGACTCGAACCCATGACGCGCTGTCAGGCTACTTTAGAGCCCGACAGCGCTACGCCAGCGGTCCAGGCCTGTCTGGCTCCTTTTGCTATAGACAGATGCAAGTACTGTATCTATACTGGACTTTCCCCTGTGTACTATTATATATGTAGGCTACAGTATTAATTAACCACATGAACCCTGTAGCGTCCCTATTCTAAGGAATGTCATAATAGCCGAACATTCTGTGAAAATATACGCAACCTTTCACCGGAAATAGCAGATCGACAAGCTCACAAGGCATCACAAAGCGACATGTTCTGACCTTGTCGATCTGCTATTTTCAAGTGATTTGGTGTAGACTTGCATTGGTTCTCAAAGCCCGGGGACCCCCAGGGGTCCTTGGGGGGGTCCCCAGCAAAAGTAGTTAATATTAGCATCACAATCATTTTAACCACGTTATCCATTTATATATTAGCTATTCAAAAACAGCAGATCTACAAGCTTGTACATCTGCTATTTTTTAAAACTTTCCAAAAATAAAAAAAATGTTTGGGGAATTTGCAATCATTTAGCATTTTATTTTACACAAATCTTCTCTTCTGGTGGTCCCTGGCACAAAAAATGTTCAGATGGGGGGTCCTCGGCCAAATACATATCAATTTGGGGGTCCTTGACTGGAAAAGGTTTGAGAACCACTGGTGTAGAGGGGATTGTAATTGGTACCTCCATGCCTGGACATAGCAGATATACAAGCTCACATAGCAGATATACAAGCTCATAGCGATCTGCTACAGTATGCGTTTGTGAGCCTCCATTTGACTTCATTAGAAGCACACACACATGTGTCGTTCAGGTTGCCACAGTCGCCCTTCAGTGCTGTTCTAATGGGAAACGTGCTTATGCAAGGCGATCTCACCCCGGAGGCTTCACATTCTCCTCTAAAGTCCATGTCCAGGTCAACAATCTCATAAAAATATATATATATGTGGAATAACATTATGAGGAGAAGGCGATGCCATAGAGAGCATGTTGATTAATGTATTTCCCTGCGTTCGCCTCAGGAGTGTTTGCAGCCAAACATAGACTTCTAAAAACTCACACAAACACTCTCAGTTTAGGGTGAGATCGAATTGTCTCACCGTGTTGGTGAATTTCTGAAATGGCATTTTTTTTTATTGAAATAAATAAATCAAATTGTCGTGAAGGAGTTTCATAATCAAAATATGTAATTAAGTGCAATCATGGAAACACTTCTGCTAAATAAAGAATGACAGAGCGGTCTCCTCTCATAACTGACACATGAGACACATTTTCACCAGATGGCCATCATGCACCCTTGAAAGGTTGTGTTGGTACAAAGGTAACCTTGTTTTCTTCCTCAGTGTGTCCCCAATTACAGGTGGCTACCATGCTGCAGGAGCAGGCTGCCGTCCCATATTCTACAATCAAATACAGTGGGGTGGGAATCGGTTCTCGCGTCACTATTGGACACCAAAGATACCTGGATAACAGGGCACACGCCTCTAAATTAACCCATTAACTCTCGCGATTTTTGGTTTTCCTTGACTTTTCAACCGAATATTTATATCGAGTATGATCGATCCCCTGACGGTTGACAGAGAGTTTCACTGTGCTTCCGCAAAGAAAAGAAAAAATTCAACGCAACCCCCCGGTCGCTTGTTACAGGCCGTTGAATATAGCTCGTCTCGTCAAAAATGGGTGAAAAAAAAGATACAGCCCTTTCCCCAAATACGCTAAGCAGGAAGTCAATGGTGGTGGAGATCTTTCGATCACATGATCTCCTGGATCTGTGTGACTTGAGGATGGAAATGGTCACTCGTGTGTTAGAGAATAGCGCCATCTGGTGGAAAACCACTGAAAAATAAAAAGTTGTAAAAGTCGTCCTTGGCAGTCTGAGCCTTTGGGAAAAAAGTTGTAAAAGTCGTCCTTGGCAGTCTGAGCCTTTGGGAAAAAAGTTGTAAAAGTCGTCCTTGGCAGTGAAAGAGTTAAGACCTGAGGCCAACTAATGCCTTCTAAATCCGTAATGCTCACACATTAAAAAATAGTAGATGTACAAGCTTGTATCTGCTATTTTTGAATAGCCAATTTAAAAATCACAGATGCACACAGACACTTTCCCGGTTTTAATGGGTTAAGTAGGTATTATGTCCCGGTCAAATCTCACAAAACGTGTTCTTTTAACATCCGACATGCCCGTTTGGCATTTTACTGATTTCACAACAGCACTGCTTTAGGGCCTATAATATTAGTTTTGGTGTAAACATTGGCAAACGTCGGCATTGCGCAGACTATGAAGACTCAAACTAGTACTTTGGGGGTTTTCGTTGTGTGTTCTCATGTTCATAGATTTCTGTGTTAACCTGATGTTGCCCTGAATACTGTATGTCTGCAATAGACAAGAATAAGGTTTAAGTGGTGGTTACGGTTTGCGTTAGGGTAAGGTTAAGGCTTGGTAGAGGGTTACAGGCTAGTATCTGTGACAGATGCGGAGCTGCACTCACCATTTCATCAGTGCAGCGTAACAGCAACATGAGCAGGCTGCATGCCTGCAGACACTATAGTGCCAACTGTGTCGGTTTACCAAATGAAGAAAAGCTGAAATGGATATACCCACACCCATGCTCATATAAGAGTGACAAAGCAACTCCAGAATGATCAGAGTTTGTGTGGGCTAAACACAGTCACGCAAGTGAACAAAAAGATAGATATGGTTGTGGCTGTGATTGTACGGTATCTACTGTAAGCATAATAGCTCTGCAATTACGATGACAGGGAACATCTGTTTGCAATAACTAATCAAATGAGTTTGCCGTTATGTGGTCTAGTAAATATACTGAAAGTTCACTGAGTCACTCCCTGCTAGCAGCCACGTTCCTCCAACAAGACAATGAATCCCAAAGCCTGCTCACTCATTATAACCGTATAAGACAACGACAGTAAATGCTCCAAATGTGAAATGCAAATGTCTAGAGCCTAATTTATGCGTCCCCCCCGTATGTTGTTGTGCACCGAAGATAGCAGACCTACTGTACAAGCTCACAACCTCATGGCGGATACGCTATTTTCGGCACATGACACCGGCGTGGTGCGACAAACGTATAAATCAGGCTTGAAGCAAAAAAAAATTAAATGCAACAAATTAATGTTTTGTTTCATGCAGTGCCAAGCTGAACAGAGTTGGCTTCGTGGTTGCGTTCAAGGACCACAGCTACTCGTCTCCTCCGATGTGATTTTAGTATCCTGTTACAAACACCACCCAAAATCACACCTGTGATTGTATTAACCCATTTAGACCGGGAAAGAATCAGTGTCATTTTTAGATTTCTTTGGCCTATTCAAAAATAGCAGATCTACAAGCTCGTAGTGCGGCACAGAGTGCCGCACTACGAGCTTGTAGATCTGCTATTTTTGAAAAATCGTGAAGATGTGTGCAAATCTTTGAATATATATATTTTTTAAAGCGAACCTTTTTAACTCAAATCTTTGCTTCTGGGGGTCCCTGGAACAAAATATTTTGAGATGAGGGTCCGAGGCCAAATACATATCATTTTGGGTGGTCCTTGACATGAAAAAGTTTGAGAACCACTGATATTATAGCAACATAATTTTTTTCAAAAAGAAAATTAGAAGACATTTGTAGAATCCCCAGAAGCAAAGATTTGAGTTACAAATGTTTGCTTTAAAAAAACATATATTCAAAGGTTTGCAAAAAAAAAAATATCGAAAAAATCAACCAAAAATACGCAGATGTGTTCCCGCCGGTCTAAATGGGTTAATATGGCATTTTTTTATATATATAAAAGAGCGCAGTGTCTTTAATCTTTCACCATCACCTGGCTATTCACTTAGCGGAGTGGATATTTGTTTCATGCAGACACCATTCCAGGAAACGGATGAAAAGTCCCAGAGGAAATTTCATATCTGATGTACCATTTGTCACTGCTACATGGAAGTCAGAATGTATGGGTCCTATTACCCGACCACTAAATCCAGTGTGTGGTGGTGGCTGAAAGCCTCCTTTTTTGTTGCTTGTTTCAGTTTATCTGAAAAATACATTTTACAATAAGGTATGAATATGTCAGTAGAAACAATATACATCAGAAAAGTAATAAAAGAAAAAGGACTGGTGGGGAATATATACTGTTCTGTGGGGTGGGGGGGGGGGGGGACAAATGCTAGAATACAGCCCAGGGCTACAGAGTACAAACATAGAGAAAAACCTCTAACATTGTTAGATTACAGCATGTCTTATGTAACACCTACAAGAAGATGATAACATTTCACTGCTCAAATAAAGTGTGTTGAAACACTATTGCTGACCATGTATAGCTGGTACCGTTGGTGTTTCAGAGGACTTTGTTTTGACAGCATTGCAAAGTACTGATTATCAAGAGAGTTTAAAATACAGTCGCTGTGCAGCTGTGCTGCAATGCGGCTTGAAAGACATTATGTGCGATGGGACCCAATGAAAAGTGTGGCAGGCATTTATATTGCATTAAACTTTTATGCAGTCAGCTGACGTGCTTGTGTCCACAGCAACTTGAAGTGGCTGTCCACTATAGACTTAAGCCCCAACATTACCAGCAACCAATAAGCCAAAATCAATCGATCAGCCACTCAATCTAAGTCTCTCTGTCTCTGTCTCCGTCTGTCTCTATGTCTCTGTGTATATCTCTTGAGACAATCCTTTGTTCCAGCAGACATCAAGCTCCACCAGCGAAGCTTGACCTAAGGCTAAGACTTAAGACCCACACTGTCGTGTCCACTATTGATTACTGATTACTGACTCTAGCATACAGTATGTATACTGTTGACAATGCACATCACCACTTTAGTATCACTGCTACTGCACTGTACGTATGGCTGTTACTGTGTGCGTGCGCACGTGTGTTTGTGCGCGTATGCTGCGCACAAACCGACGCGCAGAGTGGCGCAAACCGCGTTTATTTATAACAAAAATATACACATTTATTGACAATAAAAATATACAATGAAAAATGTACAATAATGATAAAATACTGGAGGTAATGTGGGCCGGTGCTACTCAAGGATTGGCCATTTCAGATGAGAGACAAGCCAGTGGGCCAATTTCATGAGTTATATTTAATTTATTTACTTTTAAACGGCCGGTTCGGCCTGGAATGGAGCGGCCATTCGGGAATTGTCCCAAATTTCCCAGTGGCCAGCACGTCCCTGTACCGTGTGCAATGAGCACTGCACCACTGGCCGCGGACCCCCATCTGATAAGATCTTGTGTCAGGGACCCCCGTAAGAGAAGATGTATTGTAAAAACAAATCTTTCGAGTTTCACAATTCTCACAAGAAAATAGTAGATCTAAAGCGTAGACCTACAATTAACGAATAGCCGAAGTAAAAAAAATAGGGTTAATGTGGTTAAACAGATTTTGATGATGTATTAACTCATTTTGCTGAGTGGGGAACCCCTGGAACCCCCTCAAGGACCCCTGGGGGTCCCCGGACCCCACTCTGAGAACCACAGGGCTAAACAAGGCTAACTTGTTAGCTAGGTCGACATCTAGCAAAGCAAACTATGCCTACAGTATATTAATCAAGCAGTGTAGGATAGTGTGTGGAGTAGAATTAATGGCATTTTGTTTTCATAAGTTTGAAAAGGGGACTTATAATTATGTGTAGCTTAGGAACCACTGCACATGTAGCCAGTGGTGGGAAAAGTACCCATATGTTTGACTTAAAAGTAAAAAGAAAGCCTGCAAAAGTATCAATACTGCAATGTAGAAATACTCTAAAAGTAAAAAGTCCGGAATTCAAAATTAAAAGAACAAAAGTATTGGTATCAAAATGTACTTAAAGTACCAAAAGTAGAAAGTACTCATTATGCAGAATCTCCCATTTCACAAGTTTTCAAATGAAATGAAAATAGCAGATCTAACAAGCTCACAATGCGTCGCATCGTGACATATTGGGGGGGGGGGGGGGGGGGGGGCAAATACATAATAATGTTGGGGGTCCTTGACATGAAAAAGTTTGAGAACCACTGATATTATTGCAACATATGGATTAGGATTTAGAAGACATTTGTAGATGTGTTCCTGGATTGAATGGGTTAACCTTGATAAAGAGCATTGATCGATGACACACACACACACACACACACACACACACACACACACACACACACACACACACACACACACACACACACACACACACACACACACACACACACACACACACACACACACACACGAGTGACATGCTGTTCCGCCATCTAATGAATGACATACAAAGCCATGGGATGGAAATTGTCCTCTTGAAGATGCACCTCAAAGTCATCCTCTATCTCCGCGTCAACACTGAACACCTGATTATTATGTGTGCAGGATGATGGATCGTGCATATTTTCTGTTATCTTGCGGTGTGCACCGTGTAGGCCTACATCGCCTTCCTCAGCGACAAGAGGCGCAATGGCTTTTATAACAGTCCGATTTAGCTTTGATCTTACCAGTGATGCTGATTTACATTTGAATCAATCTATGATTGCATCAGATGAATTTTCGGTTGAAAATGGGAGGAGAGAGAGAGAGAGAGAGGGGAAAAAAACAAGGTCAGGATATATTTCAGCTGATCTTGAACACCACCCCCCCCCCAACCACAGCTCTTTCTGCCTGCCCCGCACTTCAATTTACCGTCTCATTATTCAAAGTGAAAATGAAAATTGGAGCCTGGAGCATTTGTATTTGAACAAAGAGAAGGAAGCAGATTATGAATGTTCAAAATGTAATTTCTATTACACTTCCATTATTCTTCTATTAATCACAGATTCGTTCTCTATGCGCTCTTCAAGTAAAACTCACTCATACAGTATTCATGTGCACACAAGGAGGACGAAGAAGAGAAGAGAAAAAAAAGAAATTGGCTAGGCTAACTGCAGTTTAATTTATGGATGATATTTCCTGTTGGTGAAGAAGACGCACACTGGATGTGTCAGAGAATCTGAAGTATATGGTTTAATCAGAGCGTATGAAGTCAATAGCTATTTGCCATAACATAAGTAAATGTGGCAGCAGCAAAAAAAGACAATAGAAAAAGACAATAGAGCGGCCCTTGTTTCAATTTTCTGTTTTTAATCACAGTAATTGTGATGTGGGAACTGGGAACAACGTGTCTGTATGTGCGTGGCGCCTTTCATTGCAAAGCTAATATTCACAAAGACAGATGAGATTTAATGCATATTGATTACTCTGGAGACCCTGGTGTTTGACTGCGGAGACAGTGTCAATTAAAGAATCTTAAGCCTCCATAAACTGCACCTTAGAAGCTGATCAACACTATAGGCATGCCTACCTCTGTAGGTTTGACCTGAGTGTTGTTTAAATGGAGCAATTTTCATCTCTGGAGAGAAACCAAAATGATAACCCCCTATTAAAATCTCCAAGCACTTGAATAAGTAGGCTTATGCTATTCATACACAATGCATGCTCTTGTTCTCTCCCACACAATGGTGCTATTCCCCTGATCATTGATACAGTAAAGATTAATAGTGCACTGCAGTGTATAATATTTACAATAGAAAGCTATTGCAATATGAATTATTCACCTTAACAGACAGCACTATAACATTTTTAGCTAGCATGCAAAAAACACACACACACACAGACACACACACACACACACACACACACACACACACACACACACACACACACACACACACACACACACACACACACACACACACACACACACACACACACACACACACACACACACACACACACACACAATGTGCAGATGCTTGCTAATGCTAAAGACAAAATCAACACAAAGGCCATTAAGGGCATTTCTGTTTACATTCATTTTGCTTATTTATGTTATTCATAAGCACCAGAGCATGAATGCATGACGGTATTCTCATTTGTGTGCAATGAGGCTTTGACATTGACCTCGCTTTTTAAGCACATTAAAATGGCAAATACTGTACAATGAACATTTGGCCGTGGTTCAACACAAGTCCACTAGTTTATTGATACTGGCACAAATAGATTTGCACAAAAAAACAGTCCTCATTATTATTGGCCCGGCCATTAGCTTGATTAAGAGGCCAAAGAGATCCTCGCTCCCCCAGCTCACCATCACAAAGGAACATTTTTTGAGCGTGATGTGAACCCAATGTGGTCTGACAAGTATAAAGACCGCAAAATATTCATCCACCCGAGCCTCAGACAGCTGTACAACAGCAACACAGCATGACTACAATGCTGCTCATTTTGATCCAGAGCAAATGAAGAGAAGGAATACGAGAAAAAAAGAAAATGAAACCTTTTGGTATTCAACAGGAGAGCAAGCTGTTTAACCCATTGAGACCGGGAACGCATCTGTGTAAACACTTTAACCATTATGTTATACTTTGGCTATTTAAAAATAGCAGATCTACAAGCTAATAGCTCGCCACCGAGTGCCGCGCTATGAGCTTGTAGATCTGCTATTTTTGAAAAATCGTGAACATTTGTGCAAATCTTTGAATATATATATTTTTCAAGCGAATTTTCTTTACTCAAATCTTTGCTTCTGAGGGGGTCCCTGGAACAACATATTTTGAGATGGGGGTCCCTGGAACAACATATTTTGAGATGGGGGTCTGTGGCCAAATTTTTGGGGTCCTTGACATGAAAAAAGTTTGAGAACCACTGATATTAAAGCAACATACGTTAAAAAAATTAAAAAAAACTGTTAGGATTAAGAAGACATTTGCAGAATCCTCAGAAGCAAAGATCTGAGTTAAAAATGTTATATATAAACTATTCAAATTTTCACGATTTTTCAAAAATAGCAGATCTACAAGCTCGTAGCGCGGCACTCGGTGCTGCGCTATGAGCTTGTATATCTGCTATTTTTGAATAGCCCCAAATTATAAAATAATGGTTACCGCTAAAAATTTAAAATGACACGGTATGCGTTCCCGGACTGAATGGGTTAAGACATTGATTCACCTTGGGTTCAGACCCACCACATCTAATTATAGCCATGGGAATCTAGTCAAGGCCATGGTATTTCAGGGCAGAAGAGAAGACTGTGTTCTGTTTTAACTATTCTTTGCTCTACATGAATCATATTCCCTGTGTGGCTTGGCAGCCATTAAAACAGAGAGAGAATGCCCTTTTCCCAGTAAGATGCCATAGGCTAGAGCACCTCTATAGTTGTACTAGAAAAGGTGAAGGATTGCTTTTTTACATCCGTCAAGTGATCAGGCACGGTACGTTTTCACATATTTTATCTGCCGGTACTGTACATAAAATTAGGACTAAGGGGAAAACAAATGAGTTTATTTGTTTATAAAATGGATCCCCATTAGCTGATGCCTACTGTAGGCGACAGCTCATCTTCCTGGGTGGGGTCCATAAAAGATTCACTACATACTGTACAATCTAAAAACATGATAAAATTCATACATTCAACATTGTATTACGTAAGCCATTAAAACCAGGAAAGCATCATGTGTCATTTTGGATTTTATTTTATACTTTGGCTATTCAAAAACAGCAGATATACAAGCTCATAGCGTGTCACTTCGTGCCGCGCGATGAGTTTGTAGATCATCTTTAATCTTTGAATATATATATATATTTTTTAAGCAATTTTTTTTTACTTGAATCTTTGCTTTTGGGAGTCCCTGGAGCAAAATATTTTTGAGATGGGGTCTGCGACCAAATACATATAATTTTGGGGGTCGTTGACATGAAAATGTTTGAGCAGTACTGATACAGCAACATACGTTTTTCAGTCATTTTTTTGTATCGGCCTCAGGTCTTAAAGGACGACTTCACCCACTTTCAACCCATATTCATATAAATGGTCCTCAGTAATGTTCATGATAAAATGGAACAATTTCTTTCTACTCACTCTTAGTCCATGAGCCAGAGCACCAAAATTGAGCAATGATTATCGAAAGAGTGGGCCAAACCATACCTATATTAAATTGTTTATAGGGTCAATATAAGTAAATAAATATATGATAACCTTTCCACAGGAGCAGCTTTTTCATATTTATCACACATTTTGTTATTTTCCCCATAGCCATACGTACATGACAGGTGAAAAAAAATCTAAATTTAAAAAATAGTTATCATAATGAAACTTCCCCAGTTGATTACTTACATGAAGACAATGATTTATCGTATTCCAAGTTTTCTGAAATTGTATATTTAAATATGCAAATTAGGATTTAGTCCATGAGCCAGAGCCCCACATTGAGCCAGATATTGAATATTCCCTCGTTAAAAACCTTTGACTCCAACATCTTAACAAAATTAAATAAGAATGTTGACTCTGGCTTCGTCCAATGTTCCAATGTTGATTCTGGAAAGTTATGCAAATTCGGGCATATTTTCCTAATGCCTAATTTGCATATTTAAAAATACAATTTCAGAAAACTTGTAATACGATAAATCATTGTCTTCATGTAAGTAATCAACTGGGGAAGTTTCATTATGATAACTATTTTAAAAATGTTGTAATTTTTTCACCTGTCATGTACGTATGGGGAAAATAACAAAATGTGTGATAAATATGAAAAAGCTGCTCCTGTGGAAAGGTTATCATACATTTATTTACTTATATTGACCCTATAAACAATTTAATAGGTATGGTTTTGCCCACTCTTTCGATAATGAAATCTTGTCTGGCTCATGGACTATCTGTGTCTCATAGGATAGGAGGGCTGTGGACACTTCAGAAACCCATCTACCAGTGATATCATCGTTTTTTTCAAACAAGATTTAAATTTTTTTATTTAGATTTTTATTAACACGAGAACAGTGGCTTCCATTATAGCATGCTAACTTTCCAGGAATAGAAAGCCTGCAGTTTCTATTAGCTTGGATTCCCCATCGATGATGTCACTGGTAGACGGGTTTCTGAACTGTCCACAGCCCTCCTCTGAGACACAGACCAAGTAGGAAAAAATGGTACCATGTTATCATGAGCATTAGTGATAACCAATTATATGAAAACAGGTTGAAAATGGGTGAAGTCGTCCTTTAATGGGTTAACAAACGTGCAAATGTGTTAATGCAGATATTAGAATCTATGTGGCAGAATTCCCCAGGAATTAAAGGCAAGCTGTCACCACTTCATGTGGAAATAACATGATAGAACAGGTGATATAACACGGTGTAAATGTAATCATCAGTCATAGACAGGGACACATATCAATCCCAGTCATACTGTGTTGGCACGCCATGAAAGTGTGGTTCTCAACCCCGACATGATGTTTTTTGGGGGGTCCACCAGATGACAGTGAAGTGACAATTTAAGGACTTTTTAGACCTTCTTAATACCTATATAAGAAAAGAAAAAACACCATTACTGCATCAAAAGTAATGATACAATAAAAACTGGTCAAACATTGGCCAAATTGTCAAATAATATGAGAAAGAGGCAAACATTTAGAAAATTGCAGATCTACAAGCTCGCAAATCGAGGCGTTGTGCTATTTTGACAATATTTATCTGTGGAACCTAGTCAAACGAAATGTATTGTAATGCCTCAACTCCTACAATTCCAAGTGCTTGTCAGGGTGGGGGAGGGGGGGGGGGGTCCCCAGTTCAGATATGATTAACAGATATGATTATTTTGGGGGTCTGCAGCCTGTAAAGGTTGAGAACCACTGGCTTATGCCACCGTTTCTCAACATCGGGTTTCGGGGACTACCTGTGGTCCAAAATGGACCCTTACGAGTCTGTAACTCTGAAGCGTGTACGAATGGAACCAAATGGATCCGTACGGGTAAATAAGCACTGAGGATTTTACTATGTAGATTGGGGGTCCCAAATATATATAAATAAAAAATGGCTCCATTTGTAACACTCTCTGAGTTACAGACCCTTTATTCCATATGGACCCCTGGTGGGCCCTCGGACCAGACGTTGGGAAACAGTGTATATACATCATCTGAATCAAAGATGAAGAGGAGGGATTGGGGGATGGTATCTTTGTGAGAGAGTGAGGAGGAGGAGGAGGAGGAGGAGGAGGGAGGGTTGCTCTCTGAAGCACACAACCTCATTATTCTGTCTATAAAACAGCACATCGACGCTGTCGGGCAGAAACCTTGGATCTCCGTAATTCAACTTTTTATGTTTTTTTGGTAAATGAATGCCCTACTTCATCATAGAAGAGTGTCAAACAAAAAGTAGTAAAAATAGCCGATCTTCAAGCTCACAACGCGTCGTGAGCTTGTAGATAAGACATTTTCACTATTTCTGAACTATATTTTGGTTTCCATTTCCTGAAAAAGTCAAAAGGTTTTGGACATATGAGGTTTCCTCCGGCCTCGACAGCACCGACGACATCCAGCCCCATTGTTCTTCAAATCAAGCCTTACAACGGGCTGCATGAGGCTCCTTCCACAGTCGTCAGTACAGCATGCTTCTATATGCACGCTTTAACAGTGCCATCAATGAATCTAAAAAATGCTCAGTGGAGAGTGCATTATTGCTCTCTCTCTCCTTCTCCCCCCCCCCTTTGTACTCTTCATCCTCAAGTAGGTTTGATTATGATCTTCTCTTTAGAAGGTTTAATGTTATTAGCAATTCAAAATGACAGCAGAATCAGAATCAGAATCAGAATCAGTTTTATTGTCACATCACAGGTTTACAAGGTAAAAAAGTGGGTGAAATTCTTTTTTGTACATCGTTCCCATCGCAACGTTAGTTTCCATAGAAAGAAGAGGGGGGGGGGGGGGGAGAAGAAGAGGGTGGGGGGCAGGTGGGAAGGAGATCAAAAACAAGAGAGCAACAGAAGGCCAGACAAGTTATCTACATATTTACAAATTACCTGAGATAATAAAAAAACTAAAAAACTAAACTAAGGTGCCTGAGCATAGCAGCAATGTATTGTATACTGTGCATGTTATACTTATACTGTGCATGATAGACAAAGGACGTTAAGGTGCTTAGAGGAAAAGGAGCACAATAAAAAGACCCAAAAAAAGTCAGTGCGTTATACAAGGGATTAAGGTGCAAAAGGTCAGTGCGTGTCCACCTAGAGTGGACTGACCCTAGTATAATCCGCATGTAGCTCCATGAGGGAGTGCAACAAAAAGTCATTTGTACCTGGTGTAGTCCACAGGTGTGTCCGAGGGGGGGCTAAAGTCCAAGTAATTGTCCCTGGTATAATCCACAGGTGTGTTCAGGAAGAGCCAGAAAAGTCTGCGCCGCCTGCTGTCAGGCTGCTGAACTCATCCAGGCTTATGCCCCATTCAGCATTCTGACAGCGGCTGGATTGAAACTACACCAAAAAGCAGATGAGAGAGACAGAGAGAGTAGTATGCATAAAAGGGGAGAAATGTTTTACTGAAACGATGTGAACTGATGTGTGATTTCCTTCACTCTGAGGCAGATGCTAATGATTCACGCTGTGAATCATTGCTAGAAAAGTAAACTGACTTCATCACACTAGAATACACACACAGTGATTGTGGACGTCCCACGTTTTACTGCATGTTTACCAGTGGTGGAAGAAGTACTCAGGTTTAAAGTAGCAATACCCCAATATAAAAGTAAAAGGCCTGTATTCAAAACAAAAGTACAAAATAATTGGCATCAACAGATACGTGGAGTACCAAAGTAAAAGTAATCTGAATTTTCTAATTCTTTCGAAACTAGACGCTGTATAAAATAGGGCTGAAGTGGTTAATGTATGTTTTGTAATAATAATCTAAATCTGAAAACTAACTAGAAGTATAAAGTATCCAAACATGGACATACTCAAGTAAAAGTACTTCTATTTACTAAACTGCTGCTGTACCTCAGCTCCAGTCCCAAGAGGAACCATTTTAACAAGGAAACTGATTTACTAGGTGGTTGACAGATAATTCAAGGTGTAGGGTAAGTGGTTTTCTTTGGTTAAAATAAGTGTTAGATAGCTCTACATTGTGATAGTACTCGTTGATATACAGTGTTTGTTCAGTAACATGAGTCTCCATGTCTCTACAGCTCTTTATTAAACATTTTCAGGTCGGGATACCAATTTTATCCAATCAGGATAGAGAATTTTTGTTTTAACCAAAATATTTCACTTACCCTACCTTTCAGAAAGTATGACCTATTATTACTAATGCAGGAAGGGGAAAGCATAGAGAGAGTTAGGATAGTTTCCTGTAGAAGCCTTGTATCTCCATTTGATCTTCTTATGTTTTGTTTAGTGTTAATAAATGAATGCCCTATTTTATACTTATTTAACTTTTATATAATAATTTGCTACATTCTTTTTTTCCCTTCCATTTCCTGTAAAGTAACTGGTTTACAGTAGGCTTCTGCCCATTAATACGGAAGATATGATATGGTAATTTTACCATGTCAGCACCACTGTACAGCACTGATGCAAGTTTAAAGGGGAATACATGAAAAGAGAGATGGAGAGATAGACAGACAGACAGACAGACAGACAGACAGACAGACAGACAGACAGTTAATGATCCCAAGGGGAAATCAGTTGTCATAACAGTGCCCCACTAAGGATCAAACAGGTACGGAGAGAATACGTTCAGAATAAGTAGTATAGAGTAACATGAATTATAATAGGATAGCGCTGTAAAAGACGACTTGGCATCCGACGTGGCCCTCTGCGCTTGGGCTATATAGTATCAGGTATACATAATGTAAAAGCAATAAGTACATAATAGGAAATAGCGGAACGCCGCTACCAACACAAGCCTAATTGTAAATAAATGCAGGAACTTGCCCACTTGACAAGCCGTTCTTGCCTTGGACTGTGCACTATACTGTAGGTCAGTGGTTCTAAACCTTTTCAGGCCGCGGCACCCAAAAATAATCATATTTTAACTGGGGACCCCCCACCCTGACAAGCACTTGGAATTGTTGGAGTTGAGGCATTACATTTAGTCTGACACAGATAAATATTGTGAAAATGGCTGATCTACAAGCTCACAACGCCTCGCGAGAGGCGTTGTGAGCTTGTAGATCAGCTATTTTCACAATGTTTGCCTCTTTCTGGTCTTTTTTCATTTCTTAACTTTTTTATTTTTTTTGGTACACATTTTTTTTATTTTTACATTTTTCACAGTCATCTGGCGACCCCCTCAAAAATCATGTGGCGACCCCCTCTGGGGTCCCGACCCACAGGTTGAGAACCACTGGCACCAGGGCAGCGCCGACAGGGACAGGGCCTGCTCGGGGGTCGGGCCCTTCCCACCAGGGATTCATGTAAATATGCTTCTAACTATTCTTCTGCGGGCGGCATCAATCATGGCGGATATGACAAGGCCCCCCTTTGTTCCAAACAAAGAGCGTAAACACAGCTGGAGCTAGCTGGAGGAACCGTTAACCCCCCCCCCCCTCCCTATCTTGCCACTACACCTGTCGGACACACTGCATCAAAAGCTCATTTAGAGGCCCTGATTATCCTAATGACACCAATGTCCCCCCCCCCCCTCTCTCTCTCTCTCTCTCTCTCCCTCTCTCATGGCCATTATCGGTGAAGTCCACCCTCCCCTAATTAAAGACACGCAGTCAACACATGGTCAAGCATGAAAAGGACCCCCCCCCCACACTGCCATTACCACCACCTCTCACACACACACACACACACACACACACAAGGGAATCCATTGCACCGCCATTTATCATTCTGTTTGTTGTTATTATTTAATTAGCAGTGATCTCGTACAATTATGCAATTACTCATCATCAAATTAAACATTATATGGAATGAAAGCATCATCATTGTTGTGTAAAAAATAAGCCACAAATTAATAAATAAATACAAGTAATAGATCAATAAAAAGCACTTTGTATACAGCAGAAGAGGTGGCAGATATGATGCTTTTTTGCTACTGTGTATAACTCTTAAATGATTAAATGGCAAAACAAACTCAATGGAAGAACGTGTTCTCTATCTCTATGGCCAAGGGCAGTCTAATCGATACACACAGCATGAGCATCTCTCTGCTGAAGCCAAAAAAAAACACTGAAAAATTATGTTATGTTTGCAAATATGAAGCTTGCAACTCTTCCACAACAATGAAAGCGTGGGACTGTGTTTGTGCCTATACACACAGTTTTTCTTTTCCATAGTAAACTTTATTCCCTTGAGGTAATATAATACAATGTATCAGTTAGTTAATTAAACAAGAGGTGAAATCTTATACTGTAGGTTCAAATCATAGTATATCCACTACCGTAGAATCTGTATGAGGCAGAGGTGGAAAAAGTACTCACATTTTCTTTTACTTAAGTAAAAGTATCAATACTGCAATATAGAAGCAGCCTACTCTGTTACAAGTAAAAGTCCGGAATTCAAATTTTTCTTGAGTAAAAGCACAAAAGTATTGGTATCAAAACGTACTAAAAGTAAAAGTACTAAAATGTTTGAAAATAGCAGATCTACAAGCTCACAACGCGTCGCGTTGTGAGCTTGTAGCTCGGCTATTTTCAAATAGCCTAGGTATAAAATAGGGTTAAAGTTGTTAATGTATGTTTTATAATGTAATAATTCATATCTGCAAAGTAACTAGTAACTAAAGTTTTCAAATAATTGTAGTGGTATTATTCGCACTTTGTCTTTGTATCTGCTTTAAAAAATCAATAAAAGAGATTTGTTAAAAAAATAAAAATAAAAAATTGTAGTGGAGTAAAAGAACAATATTTGCCTCTGAGATGTAGTGGAGTAGAAGTAAAAGTACTGAAAATTGGAAATACTCCAGTAAAGTAAAAAATACCTCGAGTACTTGAGTACATGTACTTAGTTACTTTACACCACTGGTATGAGGGAATACCAAGCAAGGGTGAGCGAGAAAATAGCAGCCAGGAGAATGAGACTATTAGCAGTGTGCAAATCTTTGAATATATATATGTTTTAAAGTGAAAATTTTTAACTGCGATCTGTGCTTCTGGGGGGTCCCTGGAACAACATATTTTGAGATGGGGGTCCGCCACCAAACACATATAATTTTGGGGGTCCTTGATATGGAAGAGTTGGAGTACCACTGATACATACTGCAACATACTGTTAGGATTTAGAAAAACCTTTTAGATATGTATTTGGCCGCGGACCCACCCCATCTCAAAATGTTTTGTTCCAGGGACCCCCACAGAAGCAAAGATTTGAGTTACAAATATTTGCTTAAAAAATATATATATAAGATTTACAAAATAACTCAAGATTTTTCAAAAATAGCAGATCTACAAGCCCATAGCGCGGCACCGAGTGCCGCGCTATGAGCTTGTATATCTGCTATTTTTGAATAGGCAAAGAAATCTAAAGATGACTCAGATGCCTTCCCGGTCTTAATGGATTAAAATGTAAATCCTTAAAACAGTAACAAAACAAAAACTGTAAACTGCAGAGGTTAATACAGTCAGTGCATACAGCCCAACTGCATAATCAATGCCACTTTTTCAGAGCCATTACAAGGTAATGTAAGTTCACGGTTTTACATTTCTCATCAGATATTGATCTCTCCTCGTTGGAAAATCAACACTCATAAAGCTACGTAATCAGTTCAGCAGTCTGCAAACTACTTTGTTCGAACACAATGTACCTACTCGAGAGGGAAATAATTGTATTTTCCTTTACTCAGAGCAAAGGAGAAGAAGCTATAACTAACTACAGTATAGCACCTTTCATAAAAGCATTAGGCGGTGGTGGTAATGTGTGCAAAACGTCCTACAGCGATAAGTGTCTGAATGTTCCGTTTAGTGGAGCAAAAATACGCACGTTCAGCAAAATACTCCAGCCAATAAGTCAAGAAAATACTGATGGACAAGCAGAAATCTACCACTAACAAGGGTTTAATAGCATTTAATGCTTAGACTTTAGCAGTCTGCATGGTCAGCCATCACCGCGGCCATGAACGCAGAGGTACTGTGAAGTGAATCAATGTGGGCTGGAGCTACCGTACATGACCTGGTTGACTTTGCGGGGTTAATGCATTGATATGGAGAGTACTAGAGTGGAGAAAATTCAATTTTGATTCAGCAGAGTACTGAGAAGTGTTGTTGGGTCTAATGGAGGGGCTGAGCTGTAGCTTACCAGAGGGTCCTGGCCGATCGAGGTCACCCTGTCTGGAGTCTGGACCGCCGTGTTGTTTTCTGTGCTGCCACCTACACAGAAATAACAGATCAGATATGATTACAGTCATTCTAATTGTGTTATAGGAATTGTTCTAGATGATGGGTCTTCAACGTTTTTCAGGCCAAGGACTCCATAGCTGAGAGAGAGAGATGAAGCACTACATAATATTGTATAAAATCGTGTTGCAGATTAAACTTTTTTATAGATTATACACCGTAGATAGCTTCATAGAATTGTTTGACATCACTGTCGAGTTGGATTCATGTTAATGTGTATTTCCAGACATTTAACCACTTAAACCGTCGATACTTAGTAAACTTGACCTTTAACTAGTCTGTACTTAGTCTACTTTTTTCCCTCTACACCAAACCTCTTTCCCGAAAATAGACGATCTACAAGCTCACAACGCCTCGCAGTCTGCTATTTTTGGCCCTCAGAATAGGGATGCTAGGGTTCAAGTTGTTAATGTATAAAAAATATATCCCATCACACAAAGATTTGGCGGCCCCCCTGCAGTAACTTTGAGGACCCCCTGTTGAAGACCCCTGTTCTAGAGTCTCCTTTTTCAGATCTTATATATAGTATACTGTATGCATTATATGTAGGTTACTGACCCCACACATTTTGGGAAAGGTTAACCTGTGGTCATAGGCACATTTTAAAATCCTCCTCTTCGTCCATACCATTCTCTTGCCCATACAACCATCAAGTAATGTAAACAACACAACACAACACACACCAGTAAAGAGAGTCCACCATAAGTAATCTCTGCAGAACAGCGGCCCCTGTGGTACATCGCCTTTCCCTATGTTTCCCATCTTTCTAATGATGTAAGCATTAGGTAAAGCATGTGATAATCAGGCTAATGCGAAACAGAGTGCAGAAAACATAATAAAACATAAACATAAACATTGTTTATACAGTATATGATGAAAGCAGACTGTTTGCCCTCTAATGTATGTAAACATCACTTTATAGTCACTGTGTGTGTGCCACTAAATTAAAGCTGGATCACTCCCAACCAAGTAAGCCTTCAGCAGAGAAACACCCGAGTCGATTCAATTGGGAAAGTTTGGGCTTTCTTGTTTATACACTTTATTATTTGTATGCAAAATAATGTGTTCTATCTTCATTAAACAGACAGTAGCAGATCTTTAGCAATGATATACAACAGTACATTAATGAAGCTATTGTTCTAACTTCAATTATCAAACCGACACAAACTAAAATCTAATTGACTGTTAAGGCCAACGTCCACGCATTTATTACATAATCACCTGATCGCATTTATGTGAGCTAATTATGTTGCATAATCGTTCTAATTGTTTCCATTCGTCTGTATTAGATGCAGCTGGATGAAATGAACAGAGATGTCATATTTACACCATTATTTCCATGTTATCGTTCACAATCTTTTAACTACTTCCAACCCGGCTTCCCTATTTTGGGAATTTAAAAAAATATTGTTTTCAAAAAGAAAGGAAAAAAGAGAAAGAATTGTTGAAAAGCTTTCATAAATTCACAAATATTTTCAAAAAGAACATCCTAATATACAATAGAGAGTTGCGCGCATGCGTGGCTGTCTGTCAGCGTCTCCAAGCTGTTTCTCCAACAAGTTAGGTCTCTCTTCGCTTTCGGTTTGCATGTTGCATTTAGGTTTCGCTTTCAATTTGCGTGTCGACACAAACACCCGTGTTGCAATGAACGTCAACACGCTCTGTCAATGTCTCCGATGGGCCGAACCTCTGGTTATCTACAAGCTCACAACACGCCGCAAAACGTCGCATGACACATTGTGAGCTTGTGGATCGTCTAATTTAGCCATTTTGGAAAATCTTTGAAGGTATAAAAATCGTTGAAAACCGCAAAAAAGGGTATTTATTATATATAGTAATTCAATATACAAATATATTTTGACACAGAATCAAATGTTTTATCATGATTCATCAGGAGCCTGGATGGCTTGGTTCCAAGCTTATAATTGTATAAATTTTTTCGGAAATATCTATGGGGAAAATGAGGGAAATGTATGGCTTTTCTATCTGTGGCACCACAAAATAACCTATGCCTATATACTTTGTCTATTTGCAAATAGCAGATCTACAAGCTGCCATTTTCAAAAGATTGTTATACATTTTGAAAACTTGTGAAATGGGACATTCTGCATAATAAGTACTTTTGCTTTTGGAACTTTATGTACACTAGACCATACCCGGTGAAGTGCGCAGGCGAAAGTAGTTGCAAACTTGGGGTTATTGCAGGTCCTGTCGCGGAACCCGCGCGTCCCCCCCACACACACACACACACACACACACACACACACACACACACACACACACACACACACACACACACACACACACACACACACACACACACACACACACACACACACACACACACACACACACACACACACACACACACACACACAGATAGTGAATGGAATGGGGCTCGGTGTTGCCATGTTCGCCTATTGTAAGCGGTTTAGGGGCAATTGTAGGGCTTGCGTCGTTTGGCGTTGTTTTCATAGACCTTTCTGCTTGTTTCTCGCACGAAACCTGGCAACGTCATCTCCCATTGTTTGACACATAAACGCTAATAATAAGCTGAGATTTGATGAAATTGCAAAACGGGCTTCGCAGTTAAGTTCAGATGGTAATGGTCAATGGCTGTGTGCAAATTCAGAGCAAGTGCTCCAGCCACTGAGGAGAACCGGGCAGCTTTCCATGACACCACGCACTACAGAGCTACAGAGGTTTGTCAAATTATAGGAGGATGTTGTGTTGATGCCAATACTTTTGTACTTTTACTCAAGTCAATTCTGAATACCGGAATTTAACTTGTAACAGTGGTGGAAAAACAGTACTCAAATTTTGTACACAAGTATCATCAATACTGAGATGTAGAAATCAAATACCCCGCCTACTAGTGATGTGCGGGTCGGGTTTTTTCATGACCCGCCCCCGCCACGGAACCCAACCCGCCTCAACCCGCCCCGCGAACCCATATATAAATCTATGGCTCAACCCGCCCGCGACCCGCGGTAAAAGAAAAAACGGTAAAATCATGAAGGAAAATAATCTTCAAGTATCCACCTGTTTCCGCGGGAATTTACTGGAGCAAAAATCCTGTGTGGGAAACATCCTGCGGGGGGACCGGAAGTAGGAAATAGCGGCTCAGTGTGTTTACATTTGCCAGCAGAACGTAGCTGTACTGCGAACCTTTTGCATGTAGTTGAAGCGCAAGGGGGCGGGGGGGCGGTGCATGGGGAGAGAGTCTGTGCCTTGACTTCAGTGCGCTGACTCTCTCCCCCCCCGCCCCTACGTTCTGCTGGCAAATGTAAACACACTGAGCCGCTATTTCCTACTTCCGGTCCCCCCGCAGGATGTTTCCCACACAGGATTTTTGCTCCAGTAAATTCCCGCGGAAACAGGTGGATACACCCCAAGTGTATTCAAACTGTTTTATTGTTATTATTCGTATTCTTATGAGGAATAAAGACAAAACAAGACCATGTGATTATTTATTTTTTTTGTGTGTGAGAGCGGCTGACCCACTCACCCGCAGCCCGCATAATTGCCTCTGAAATCCTGACTCGACCCACCCGCGCCGCAGGTTGACCCGCGGGTTACGGGTCGGCCCGCTCATCACTACCGCCTACAGAGGACAAATCTGAAGTGTATCAACTAGGAACCCTGAGGACCAGATTGGAACTCATGACATTTTGTGAAACAGAATCTTGACTATGAATGACACCTGTCAAATGTTCAGTCAAGCACAGTGCGGAGAGAGAGAGAGAGAGAGAGAGAGAGAGAGAGAGAGAGAGAGAGAGAGAGAGAACACAATTGTTCAGCTGGTCCTTGTTCCATGTTCTCATTCTCTATCATTTTAACACAAGGCCCATGGAGTTAACTCAACAACCCATCCAACTCTGGTGCACTGCATGCTGCTCACAAATTCTGTAAGGGAGACGGAGAGAGAAAAGAGCCAATTCTCCTGAGGGAAAATGGTACAAGTTTTTTTTTTTCTTTCTTTCATTTCTTATCATGTATTATTTGAGACATGGCAGTGGAGAGAAACAGTCAAAGAGTTAGATAAAGAAAAACTCTGTGAATTGTATTCCTCACAAGGCTCACTGAATTATTCACCTCTGGTAGCCCCTTATTATATGAAAGAACCAGAGAACACGTGCCTTTGCATGGCGGTGATGAAACAATACTCAGCGAGTTGGATTTTCAAGGTTCCTTAAAGCTCTAATGTCTTGCCCTGTAATTTCACCTCTGACATGAGCCCCCGTTTGGGGCGTCTGTATTAAATACAAAAACTTTATTTGGGGCTGCTTTGGAAGAGGGTGCAATGACTTTTGCCTTTTGAGAGACATTATTGTTTTGTGCTGGGGAGCACACATATATATATATATTCATTGAACCAACTGTGTGTTGTGTTTCACCGTTTGAGTTGCTCACTACTACGAATAACTAAGCTATACCTTTGGGCAATATATGTGCTACTAAAATGTGCAGGCAGAAACTCATCTTCTTGTGCGAAATTGGGAGAATCCGTTGAATCTTCTAGGAATTAAGTGCAGTTTGGCGTGAAGATAATTGACTAAGCTGAGGGATTGTTTTGTTCAGGTACAACACCAATGTTTAATACAGTACGTCTGTGCTCTGGTGGCTACTGTATTTGATCTCTGTGTGGTTTCCTGGATCATTTATGCAAATACTCTGTACATGGAACGGAGCAGTAGTTGCCGTTTGTGTGGAAAATCAATAAAAAAAATAATGTTTAACAAATAAAAATACATGCAGGGATTTCCTTAATAAATTTCAACTTCACAATGAAACGGATACGGCATCAGGGAAGGACTGCAATTTTGTAATAACAGCATAATGTCACTGGCTGAGATATTACAGGGAATAAAAACAGACCATTATAAACGTACACAGAATATATGGCAACTCCCTTGGCTGTATCTGATCCCGTCTGACGGCACACATGTAGCTGCTGGCTTCATTTCACATGGGTCACCCAAGGCCCAGAAATAATTTAATGTGCCTCTGGGTGAAATACTTTATCAAAGCAACATTGGCCTATACCGTGTAAACAGCATACTGTAACAGGCTTTGAATCAAGCGTCCCTGCATACATTCCCCTTCTTTATTATGACTATTTCTGAGTGTCGGCGAAACCAAATAAAGCACACAGGCAACACAGTTGCCATGTCCACCTGTCCGAGGCTGTAATGAAGTGCAACCTTGAAACCTCCATATAAAATGCTCTCTGTGTCCTTTTATTGCCTGGAGGAGGGAGTTGAAAAGCACCACGTTGTGTGTGGATGTAAGAAAAGAGTCTCGTTTTCAGATGGGGGTGTGCAGCTATACTGGTAGAGCTATTCTAAACCCCACTGGACAGACAGTGGTGGAAAAAATACTCAAAAGTTTTACTTAAGTAAAAGTATCAATACTGCAAGTACTCTGTTACAAGTAAAAGTACACAAGTATTGGTATCAAAAAGTACCAAAATTAAAAGTACTAAAATGTAGGGCTAAAGTGGTTAATGTATGTTTTATAATGTAATAATTTATATCTGCAAAGTAAACTAGTACCTAAAGTTTTCAAATAATTGTAGTGGATTAAAAGTACAATTTTTGCCTCTGAGATGTAGTGGAGTAGAAGTAAAAGTATAGACAATTGGAAATACTCCAGTAAAGTAAAAGTACCTCAACATTTTACTTAAGCACAGTACTTGAATAAATGTACTTAGTTACTTTACACCACTGCTGGACAGACAGGGAAAAGCACAGAAGTTGTTCGACTGAGAATTCGCCAGTGGCACATTCCAACTTAACTTAATAACAAGTTTTTGATTGAAAAATGTAGGCCTTTAATTCCCCTATGTTGGCAAGTTATTAACCATATGAATTTTTAGCATTCGTAATCTGGGCATGTTATATTAGGCAAACATTTGTTGAAAATAGCACATCTACAAGGCCACAACGCCTCGCAACAGCTATTTTTGGGGAAGAGATTCATCAAGTACAAAAAGGAGGGTCCATGTATAGACCCCTGGGGGACCCCGGTTAACAAATTATATAGGGTTTAAATGGTTAAGGAGGGCTTAGAATTAAGAACTTAACTTTATTTATATAATACATTATTTATACAATACATTATGAAAATGGATCAAATAAATGCCCCGAAAATCACCTTAGGACCATGATCTTACAGGATCGGAAAAGCTCTGAAGATGTCGTTAGTTATTAGTGATCATGTAAACATAAGGATGTTCCATTAGTTTCAAGATGTTATATATAAGTCAGTCAAGGATTAAGAGAACATGAGATACAGATAAAACTTACTTGGCAGAAGCCCCCCGAAAAACAAGATATTTTTAAACAAAGCTTTACAGCTGTGTGACGGAATTGTTTATTCTGTTAAGTAAACTGCACGGAAGCAATGACAGTGACTTATTTATAGCATATGGTGGAAATGTCACAGCATTTCTCACAAACTGATGATAAACCCCAAGCCCATCACATAAAACCCACTAGATGTGGTAGCTAGAAATGTACCATCATTCAACTAAATTGAAAATGGCAAATCTTTCTGGAAGGTAGATCCGAATCAGGCCCAATAATGTAATCCATCAGCTTAGTTATTCTAATTCTGCAGGAAATTAAGAGGCCTTTTAAATCAAGCTGATGGAATTCTGCAACATGAGTTCTGGCTTTGGGACACCAATATTATTTAAATGAGTGTGCAACAGCCTGCTTGTGCTCATGGCATATGGCGCTTCAGACAAGCAGTGCCATATGGACACATATGGCCAGCATTTCAGACATAATGACAACGCAACCAAATTTAGGGTCAATTCTGACAGTCGGTGTATATACTTCTGAAGGAGAAAACAATTCTGGGGAATTTGGCTGTGTGTCACATGCACCGTCTAGCCAAGCTGTGATGGCTGGCACAGAAGGCAAAGAAGATGGACTCGCGTAGATTAAAAGCAATAGGACATTGACGCGCGAATCATAGAGGGGAATATGGTCAGATGTTGGTGTGGCATACAGTGGGGGCCGCTCGCCAAATCGTAAACAAACAAATCACCGGAACACAAGCACCCTCCATCAAAAATACTTTGCATACACAATCAAGCACAAAATGGTGACGCGGACCGATACCAAAATTCAATCAAGTGCTGGACCCAAAACATGACCAAATAAATACAGCCTTGATTGCTCATCATCTAGAAGTTGGAACAAATTGCCCACTGGCAGAGTCGAGTGTGCAATTTTCCGTCTCGAGCTAGTATGTAATTGTGGGTAGCCCAAATCACCTTTTCCACGTCTGAGCAGTTTGTGGTGAGATGGAGAAAATAACAATTTATAACCTGGTTGGTAATCGCTGCTTTGCATAAAGTGGCTGAGGATGGACTGGCATAAGCCTCTGATTATTATGTTTGGATTTAACAACTGCAACTGGACACAAATGGAACCCCTGGGTTTTTATCATGCTTGCCCCAAACTTTATGGGCTTCCAATAAATTGTTCCTGTGTTCTTTGCAAGGTGGGTATGAGACCATAAAGATACACTTTTAACCACTTAAACCCTTCAGTATATACTTTGTCCCCCAGGGACTTGGTCCCCTACTTTTTTCCCCCTCTGCACCGAATCTTCGCCAGAAATAGTCGATCTAAAAGCTCACACTTGCGACACGTTGTGGAGCTTGGATATCTGCTATTTTTGCCAAAATGTTCGCCTATTATGACCCGATTTTCTTAAATTCTTCTCCCCCATCACTCTCCCTGCTCTTTCTGCTTCCCTCTTTCGCTTACTCACCCCCCACCCCCTCCTCTCTCTCTCTCTCTCTCTCTCTCTCTCTCTCTCTCTATTCGCCACTCTCTCTATCCATTTCTCTACCCATTCCATAAGGTTTGTAGTGCTCCAGGCCTGAAACTCAATTTCTCAGGCATTGACTAGACAGCGATTGCGTGGAGCTAACTCAATTGTTAAGATAGTGCAGCAAAGGCTCTTGAATAGATTGGGGCCTCAACTTTAATACAGCATCATTCATGTCGCACACACAAACACATTGATGTTCAATGTTATCCAAAGGACCCACAAACAAACAGCATGTTTAAGAGGCATTTCTATTGCATGGAATAAATGGTACAAATATGTTTAATAAAACAGTTTATTTGTTTATGCACACGTAGAATTGCAGCAGGCTAGACTGAATTTTTCTTTATGGTCTTATATCATCCATTATTGTTGGATATATCTTTTTTATTACCCGAATGTGCTAGCAGCAACAACAAAACAGCCTATTGGAGGGAGGTGGGGGCGGTGTAATGATTTATTTTAAATCGGTATTGGAGGTTGTTAAATGTGTTTGTTATAAGTATGGTAGTTTTCTGGACTGTCTGTTGAAAAACTGTTGCTGCTAGCTTGGTTTGTGATTTTTATTCTACTTTAAGACATTGATTACACAAATTCACCGTAGCTTTATCCAGCAATGTTTGCTTGTTTTTTGTCGCAACTGTATACTTGGTGCAAAACCAATGAGCTGATGAAGTTAGTGAAACAGTTCAACATTCTTCATATGTATTTATTATGAAATGAGAATAAGGAAACGGACTAGCCTGTTAAACATAACTGTGTGTACTCTTGTAAAAACGATTGCTTCAATTTCATGAACAGGTGTTAAAAGTGCTACAGAATGGTATGACAGCCACCTGGCAGCTGCATGCCATATCTATGCCCTTTACACACACTTTTACATGAATTCCATTTCCTGGCACAAGTTTGTGTCAATGCATGCTTCAGTGGGCTGTCTGCATGTGTGTGTGTGTGTGTGTGTGTGTGTGTGTGTGTGTGTGTGTGTGTGTGTGTGTGTGTGTGTGTGTGTGTGTGTGTGTGTGTGTGTGCGCGTTAGTTCGTGCATTGTGTGTGCATTGTGTGTGCGTGCGTTGTGCGTGCGTAAGAGGGTCTGCTTATGAAATCTGAGAAAGGGGGAGTAAGAGAGAACTACAGTAGGCCTATAAGCGGATTGTTCAGTACAGTAAAGCCAAAACAAATCAGATCCTGTGGATCTTGAGATCCACGTGTGGACCTGTGATATCAGTCGTCTATGACATATCTATGACATATGACTGAATACTTGACTGAGGCTTATTGATTTCCATTATAATGTGCAGTACTTCCGTGGCGCACAAGAACTCCAGACATGCAGGCTCACTGAACGACCCTCTTAACCCTCAACCTTTTCCGGCCGTGACCCCACAAAATAATCATATTTGAACTGGGGACCCCCCCACCCTGACAAGACGTACTTGAAATTGTAAGAGCTGAGGCATTGCATCTTGTTTGACTCAGTTCCACAGACAAATATTGTGAAAATAGCCAATCTCGCAACACAAGACCTTGTAGATTGTCAATTTTCAATAATTTTATATTATTTGACAATTTGGCCAATATTTGACCAGTTTTTATAGTATAGTTTGTTTAAAAAACTTTTAAAAAGGTCTTAAAACTTCACTGTCATCTGGGCCCCCCCCCCCAAAATCATGTGGTGACCCTCCTGGGGGTCCTGACCCACAAGTTGAGAATCACTGTTATAAACCACTATACTAGCCTCGTGCAGAGCCACGCCGAAAACAAAATGCATGCAGCCACTTCTTTGGCCTATACTGGCAGTATGCGAAATAAATTTGGTGCCGGTTAGTCCAGTGATTTGCGACACTACTGTAGGTCCAGACACACAGAAAGACCCACCCTCGCCTCCTATACAGAACCACAGCATCAGTTCAGTAAACATATTAACTTATTAGTCTCATGAGCCTTGGGCAATCCATTTAATTTATTTGCTGATGATTTATATGCTGACGGCTACTTTGCAATGAGTTGTCAGGTCTGAAATACTTTCTGTGAAATATTGTATATTTGTCATATTGCTGTTGATGAAATCAGCACTGATAACCTGCGGTAAGAGGATTTCAATATACAAACCTGAAACGATTTACAGAATTTGGAATTTGCACTGAACCACGTCAAGTAAATCCTTGTCCATTTCTCAGAATAGATAAAAATATGTTGTTAATCATCAGTGGACAATTTGAGAATTGAAACAAACCATAATCCTTCATTTTATTTGACTTTTTTTCTGGATCAAACAGAATGTAAAAGCCATTTTCCAGTGACAGTGATTGTGTTTTCTTGTTGGAGCTTGTTACACTCTCAAAGTGCAGGAGACTGAGGAGCACTGGCAACGTATCAAATTTAATTACCTTTCAGGTTGCCTCATCAAGTCAAAGCTTCAATGAAGACAGATTGTTCCTGTTTATGCAAGAACCTTTTGAGCCCGACACAACCTCTTTCTCTCACTCTCTCTCTCCTTTTGAAATATATCTCTACTACCATCATCAACCCTCAACAGGAAAATGGCCTTTATCGCATACAGTAGCATTTAATCAAAGAACTCCATTCCTCATCTTAAGCCAGTAGTAGAAGCCAGCACAGGTACAGTAGGTCTGTGTGTGCGTGTGCGTGTGTGTGTGTGCGCGCGCGCGCGCGCGTGCGTGCGTGCGTGTGTGCGCGTGTGTGTGCAGCCTAATCTCGCAAACAGCTTGACCGATCAGTGTCAAATTCTTCAAGCATGCAACCAGTAGGCCAAGGAAAATATTGTGATTTTTAATATGTCTCATGGCGCTATACCAGCCCACTTTAGATTTTGGCCAATAACTCCTGAGCTGTAGGCTGTACAATGAAAATATCGTTCTCCCTTGATTCCTTGGATCAGGACACGACTCCCCGTATGGGGAGTTTCTATACTACGACATAATTTGACCAAAACTCACACAATTATCTCTGGAGTCATGTGATAAATATGTGAAAAATAATATTCTTCATATTACATTTCTTTCCAGTTTGCAGGATGGAGCTATTTCAACAAGTGCCAAACATCATAAATGCATTGTCTGATCAACCCAAAATGTTAATCACATATTGAGGGGCCAGTTTGTTTTGCTTGTTTTGTTGCAAACAAAAACAACTAGTTTTTAGTTACTAGTTACTTTGTAGATTGTGATTATTATTACAAAACATAACCAATTCAGCCCTATATACATTTCGGCCATTTGAAAATAGCATCGTGAGGTATTGTGAGCTTGTAGATCGGCTATACATTTGAAAATTTGTGAAATAGGACATTCTGCATAATTCTACATTCTACTTTTGTACTTTTACTATTATTTATTTTTTAATTCAAGACTTTTATTTGTATTTCTACATTGCAGTATTGATATTTTTACTTAAGTAAAAATTTGAGTACTTTTTCCACCACTGGGAACAGGCAGCAGACTCCACAAGGTTGCAATTTAGATTACACACGAGAACTAACACACCATGTTTACCAACGCACCTTCATGGCAATCTTTCACTTTTATGTTGTAAATGCCAGTTGCCTTCCCTATTTTATTGGGTATTACTTTTGTTTTATGGCGCAATTTTCCCTTCCTGCCCCTGACAACAGTGCCCCCGTTCGCTGTCAGCGCTGGCAGAACAGGCCCGGCTGATGAACACGCGGCAAGAACAGGGTGATTATGGAGTAGCTAAACTAATGATTGCCGATGAGTAGCGTTCTCGCCGCTAAAGCGGATTCATTTCTCTGTCGCTAAGACATAATGGCTCCTTTTAAGGAAGACGAAATCTAGTCGCAGGGGAAAACCACAGGTAGCACGCTCCATTTATCTACTGCCTCTGTTACAATAATACCCCACATGTGTGCATGTATGATGGGATGTATCAGTCAAAAACAAGGTAATAGGCTATGCATACTGGTATAGTCAACCTGTGTGCATGCTGTACGCCTCGTGTGGTTGTAGTCTCAGCATCAAACCCATCATCTGGTTGTTGTTCTCCTCCCACCACAATAACGCACCAAGAGCCAGAATTAGAATTTGACTTATAGCCAAATAATTGGTTTTGCCACAAACCTGTCGTGATGTTAATCAGGAACATAACACGAACACGAATACATACTGACCAAGGTTAATCCTATAACCTTAAACCCTAAAAAAAAAATATATTCTATATAAAATAGAATTTCACCCCTGACAAATAACCCATAATATTATAAAAATGTTATTAAAACAAACCTTTCCCAAAAAAAAACTAGCAAACTCACTTTAAACTTTAAATTAAAACTAAACTGAAAACTGATTTTTTTTTTTTTTACAAAAAATAAAACATGAAAGAAAAATGTTAAACTAGAAAAAGTGCTCCTCGGAGCACAGGTCTCCGCCAGGTCAGGTAGGTTATTGTGGCCTCCTGGTGGCGCTATAATAGGCCAATGTGAAAAGGGGGGCATTTCTTCTTAGGCCTTTCAATCGGACACTGCATTCATGATTTGAGGCATTTTGTTCCAAAAATTTGTTTTGCCAAATTAGACCTGCTGGTGGCGCTATAACAGGCCAATGTGAAAAGGGGGCATTTATTCCTCGGCCTAGTGGGAATCTGCATGCAAAATTTCACAGAAATTGCACACTGCGTTCGTGTTTTGAGGTATTTTGTTCAAAACTGACCAATCCTGCAAACTTTGGAAGCCACTGTAAGCCAAATAGGATGGAATATGAAATATCAGACAGATCCATCAGAATCACATGACTATGGAGATGCAGTGTACCAATTTGCGTGTTTTTTGGACAGAATCTGAAGGAATAATCTCAAAAAATGTATTTTACATAAGTCGGCCTCCTGGTGGCGCTGTAAAAAGCAGATGTGAAAAATGCAGTGCAGATGTTTTTCCTTGGCCTCTAGGGAGTGTGCGTGCAAAGTTTCACGCAGATCGGTGCAGTTGTAGTTAAAAATGCAAATCGGCCAGTTATAGCGCCACCATGAGGCTGATTTTAAACATTTCAAGTGGCATTTCTTCATCGCCCTAGTGGGAATGTGCGTGTGCAATTTTATGGAAATGGCAAGCTGCGTTCATGATTGGAGGCAGTTTGTTCAAAACGGACCAATCCTGCAAACTTTGGAAGCCAACTTTAGCCAATGAGGATGCAATATGGGAAATCGGACAGATCCGGGTTGATCACATGACTAGAGAGATACTGTGTACCGATTTGCATGACCTTTGGTTAAAAGCTGTAGGTGTAATGGGAAAAAATGGGTTTTGCACAAATCGGCCTCCTGGTGGCGCTATGACAGGCCCATGTGAAAAATGTGGGGCAGAGGTTCTGAATTGGCATCCAGGGAGTGGGTGTGCACAGTGTCGCAGCGACCGGGCCAACGGTGCCGGAGATTAGCTGGTAACACACGGACAGGACACACACGGACGGACGGACGGAAGGACGGACGGAGGGTAAAACTGAAACATACTCTCTCGCCATGCCTTTCGGCCTGGCGGAGACAACTACAACTTTGATACCGTCAGACACGATACAGACAATAGCGCTTCACACTATAAGTTGTGCTGGGCAATATTATGAGCAGTTTCCTTGTAACAGCCAAAGGCAGATACTGTATGCCCACTGCACAGTACTGTCTTCACAGGTGTGTACTTAGCCAGCACTTATAGCTGTTTTCATATCAGCTCCATAATGGTGACTATAAAGGAATTAATTGAACATGACAGGTTAAAATGGGTCGACTGACAGGACGATTAGGCAGTACACCTATGAGTGATACCAGCTCAGTGGCCTTGAGGTTAGAGTGTCCGCCCTGAGATTGGGAGGTTGGGGTTCAATCCCAGGGCAGGGGGTTGGACACGCCGATGGAATGACCTATGGAATGACCAACTTCAGAGGCACTCGTGGTCCTCCGGGTTCACTACTCCTGCATCAGGATGTGTCCAAACCATCTGTTTGCAGCATTTTTCATTATTGATGCGCCAGTGTACTTCTGGCTCATGTTACATAGGAGGGGAGGGGCTAGGGGTCTCCGATCCACAGTGCAAAAAACATTAGACTCCTAAACGGCAACGCTGGAGCACATTTTGCTGCATATACTGTAGAGTGCTGGGTAAACAATTATAAATGATTCAAGACACCAGGGTGAATGTGGGTAAAGCACTGCAGCTGTATACCACCAAGCCCACAGCTGGTCCATGCACACATCCCCCCACTACCATTCGTCATACTCTCGTACAGTGGTTCTCAAACTTTTTCATGTCAAGGACCCCCATTGGCCACAGACCCCCCCCCCCCCCCATCTCAAAATATTTTGTTCCAGTGACCCCCAGAAGCTCAAAGATTTGAGTTACAAATCTTTGCTTAACAAAATATATATTAAAAAATTCGCACAAATTGTCAAGATTTTTCAAAAATAGCAGATCTACAAGCTCATAGCGCGGTGCCGCGCTATGAGCTTGTAGATCTGCTATTTTTGAATAGCCAAATTATAAATTACTAGACCATACCCGGTGAGGTGCACAGGCAAAAGTAGTTGCAAACGTGGGGTTATTGCACGTCCTGTTGCGCGTCCCGTCCCGTAGGCCCCCCCACCTCCTCTCGCGTGTCCCGTTGCGGCCCCCCCACCGGAGCCCGTCGCGAACACACATACGCGGCCGTCGCGCGAACACAAATAATGTACATTTTGACACGTGCCTCCCCAACGTGCATACACGGCCGCGGAGGCGAGTGTTCTGTGTGTGCAACAGTGTAACGCTGTGGGGCTGTAGATGCGACGCATGCGCACACACACGGGCAACAGTGTGTCGCGGCTGGATTGGATGCGTGCGCAGTTTGATCGGGCACAGACGAAGACACGACCCACCCAAGACGGACGGACGGACAGACAGAGGTTACTCAAATTATAGGAAGATGGTTAAAGTGGTTAAAATTATTGTGACGCTATATTAACAAATTTTGGGGGTCCGCGGCCAAATACACATTAATTTAGGGGTCCTTGACATTTTGAGAAGCACTGGTCTAACAGTATGGCCACAAACTACTTTTGCTTTAGTTCTGAGAACCTTCTGTACACTACCGATACACCCCATGCATACACTATGCATGCAGGTCGAGGTCTGACACCTGATTGAAGATGGCAATACAAAACTGTTTCACTCGCTCCTTTTCCAATTTACTGAAGTTACAGTTCACTGACGTGAAAAGAGTCTCTGAAAGTATGGTTCTATTTCATGGTTACAAGCCAGATTGGGCTTGTATTCCCCCATAGTCTAAATTAACCAATACAACATTACAAACGTGATATTAATTGAATTCATTTGTATCTGTGGTTGTTGTAAATCATATATAATAGGCTATCATATACTAATCTAGATGTTAACCCATTTAGACCTGAGGCCGATTCTAAAAACGCTGTCTAAATCCTGACCTAAGTTTTCTGAAAAACTTCAAATATTTTTTCAAAAATTACAACAAATGTATGTTGCTATATACTGTACATAGCAACAGAAACCCCAAAAGGGGTTCCCGTCCTGAAAGTTATAGTTACAAAAAGGGGGTTCCCGCCCCAAATGGGTTAAATTGATCGAGATTATTGTTTATGGATATTGGTGATTTTTTTCGTTGTTTATTTTGTCCATCAAAGTGTACTGCGGTCCTTGTCACTGCCAACCCATTGTTGGTTAGGGGAGGTAGACAACCACGAGCCTCGTCTGTTACACATGGAGTCTCCAGCGAGGAGTTTCACTGTGGGCAGTAGGGCATTCACGAATAGTGATTTTTAGCATTAGAATTATTCGACCTATAAGTATTCGAATATTCGATTAATCGATTTGATTATAAAAAATAAAAAAAATAAAAAAAATCAATGGCATTGACGACTCGACTCAAGGAATGCGAGTTGACGTCACACCAGAGCTCACAGCTGCGTGTCTGCTGTAGAAAAGCCACTGAAAAAAAAAATCAAAATTATTCTATTTTTTAATAGAATAATCGACTTTGATGTACAGTGGTCGAATAGTGGTTTGATAGTCGAATATTCGAATATTCGATTATTCTGTTAATGCCCTAGTGGGCAGTGGTGGAAAAAGTACTCACATATTATACTTAAGTAAAAGTATCAATACTCCAATGTAGAAATACTTTGTTACAAGTAAAAGTCCAGAATTCTAAATTTGCTTGAGTAAAAATACAAAAGTATTGGTATCAAAATGTACCAAAAGTAAAAGTACTAAAATGTTTGAAAATAGTAGATCTACAAGCTCACAATGCGTCAAGCTTGTAGATCTGCCATTTTCAAATAGCCTAGGTATAAAATAGGTTAATGTATGTTTTATAATGTAATAATGTATATCTGCAAAGTAACTAGTAACTAAAGTTTTCAAATAATTGTAGTGGAGTTAAAGTACAATATTTGCCTCCGACACGTAGTGGAGTAGAAGTAAAAAAGTAAAAGTACCTCAAAATTGTACTTAAGTGCAGTACTTGAGTAAATGTACTTAGTTACTTTACACCACTGACTGTGGGAGAGCATAATGGGCGAGGACGTTCTCGCTCCACTCCCCACTGAACAGGTGGCCCGGACAGCCAGTTGAAGTCTCTTTTCGCGGATTCAGACTATGGTCCCGGGTGCGCACCCCGGACCACATGGCAGATGTTGTGGTAGTGTGAACGTAGCGTACCGTTCCCCGTAACGCATCACCGTACCGTACCCGAAACCACCTTGGGAGGTAGTCTCGGGTCCGATTGCAGCGGACTCGGGAACGGAACGCGGCAGTGTGAATCCATCCGTACCAAGAGAAGGAAGTGGACTGCTAATCATATATCATTTGTATATTTTTATAATGACGCATTATTTTAGCTGGGTTATACCTTCTCATAGTTCTACTTGAATGTTGACAAGAAATAATAATCCCGCTAGTGTTTGAGTAGCGCGAGCCGTGAAAAATAATAAACAAAAAACACATGTGTGGCGAACGTATATATAAGGATAAATATACCAAGGATTAGTCTGTGACGTCACTGCTAAAATACCAAGGATGCATCAGTGACGTGACTATCATATTGATAATAACAAAGACGCGAGAGACGACGTTACATTTTGAGGTTTCAAAGACCAATGCACACACTGCTTTGGTTGTGTATTGTTGTTCTGTTATTATTATAACTCAAGACGTCAGGAACACAGTCAAACTTTATTATTCACTTTAAACTCTGACAAGTGACTCTTCTTCTGTGAATGACATTCTCTATCTCCCAAAGCCCCATAGTCAACAGCGCCCCCATGAGGCACATATTTACCATTACTGTTGCATGATGTGTACTCGAGTACGGAAGAATTTTGGCCAATGTGAATGCTGGCCAGCTGAGAGAGGCCAATCGTACTCGGGAACGGTTCGAATCAATCGGACCCAGTCTGAATCCGCCCTTAGTACCGTCCGTGACAAGTGCAGTAACCTGCCAGCTTCCCGCTCACAAACACTGCAGATTGTGTTCATTGTAATGCCCGGCCTAGCCAGAGGCACCGCTAACTAGGGCTGTGACGATTACAAAGTTGACGATTAATTGTCCCTCGAATAATTGCGAATTAACGATTTAATTGTGTGTTTGGCCATTGTTGTTGACATAGGAACATATGAATACATTGTTTTATTTCTGTTTGACTTTTAGGCTTCGTAATCACAAATTGCACAGGGCAGATATGACAAATAACTTAAACATACAAAGAAATCTTTATCTTTAATAATTTGATACATAGCAAAAATAGCTGATCTACAAGCTTACAGATCTGCTTGTAAGCTTGTAGATCTGCTATTTCTGCTTTTTTTAACACATCGGGTGCCGGACACGGTCTGAACCGCGTTTACACAGAGTAGCGCATTGGTGCCGAACACGGTCTGAACCGTGTTTTCAGTCTTTTTGTTTTTTCCGTTTTTTCCACACGGGAGGGGCTGGAGCAGCTCTGGAGTCACCCTAGGCGATTCTGAGAAGGATAGGCCAGTTGGATCACCATGTCAAAAACATGGCTCCCCATCCGCTTCCTGTCTATTTCCTTCTTTAAAACGTCTGTATCTCCGAATCTGTTACATTTCCGCTGGGGAAAACCGGTCATGCGTGATGCGCGATCCCTCCCCGTTGTAACTCGCGAGTGAAATGTTATCATTCCAGGATGTAGCCAGGGTCATCGCGCTCCATGAATGCATGCTTTTTTTTACGTGGATTTGCTTTTCGTGGAGTCTAGAGCTTTAAACAGCAAAGCGCAGTCAATGGTGAGATTGCTGGCACCCAACGTATTCTGTTCTTAAAAAATGCTGGCACCCAATGTGTTAATATTTGAAAATGTGTGAACATTTTTAAACATGGAAACGATTATGACTATGCAAAGGTGGTGCTCTATGGTGGTGGCCGAGTGTTTTACCTCTGGAGACCTGGACTTGAGACTTGAATATGTATAATCATATGTATTTCATATGAGGTTCCGTTTAATTTCCAGTAGTCAGTACTGTTAAGGTTATAGATCCATTCTACATCCCATGGTGTGGTTCAAATAATCAGAAAGATCGATCTCTGTTCAGTAAATGTCATGTATTCTTCTACCCCAAAACCTTCCATAAAGGAGATTTACAGTACCTCAATCTTTGCTCATTTAGCATTCCGGACCTATATATAATGCCAATACCAAGTTTTTATTGATTTAAAAAAAGTATCATTGTTTACAAGTACCATAAAATGGTGAAACTCACAACGCCCAGATTTTGATGATGGTGTCCTGGCTCTCTGTCCCTCTCAATAAATGTATCCAGAGGAAGACCTTACACTGATTACAATCTCATCTTTAACTGTGTGGGTGTTAAAGTTATAAATTAATTGGAAGGTAAATCTAGAAACCCAAAATATCATTGCCATAATGGTATGTCTACAACACAATGTGGGTAATTATAGAATAAAGGGGGTTCTTTACAAACAATAAGCATAGAATAAACACTGTGCCTCTGCAGAAACATTATCAGAAAAGAGGAAGGGATATTAAACGTCGGCTGCACCAGGCTACATACTGATTTGGAATATCACAGCATCTAGCGTCTGCTTCAAATATCTTTGTTAACATTGTACCAGTAGGTTAACCTCACTCCGTCAAATGGAAGAAGCTTGCGACACACATTTTGTTTCACAGCGTACTTGCATCTGAGACTCCGGTCGCAGAATCGATGACAGACGGAGTTTCATTTTTTCAAGCTACTAGGCAGGTGATTGGATGATCCCACCCCTAGCAGCTGCTGATTGGTTCGAATGCGCAGCAGTTCGGGCAGCTTTACTCTGTGAACAATCCCAGACCCTCCTTCCTGAAACCAAATGCAAATGAGATTTCCGGAGGGAGGGGGGTTTACCAGGCTACCAGTAGGTATCCTACCCAAAATGTCTCCCTGGAAGAGTAGGGGACAGGTTACAGCAGGGCTGGGCACCTTTTGGAGTATGCTATACAGCACTTGGCCCATTAAGGTTGGAGAAATTCTGACCATCTGGAAGTTCAGAGAGAAAGATTTAAACTTAAAAAAAAAAAAAAAATATATATATATATATATATATATATATATATATATATATATATATATATATATATATATATATATATATATATATATATATATATATATATAAACAGCAGCAGGATGCAGTTTGGCAATTCTATGACTGCATTCAGAGATCCATGATGTCAACAGTATATGCCCATATGGTCATATCTGTCGGATCGGCAGTTCTGGACAATCGCCAATCCGACCGACTTCACACCAGGTTCCGCACTTCCTCTTGTCCTCAGCAATAAACAGGTGCAACAAATCAGTCAGCTCCATTTATGGGCACAAAAGGACAAGGGCCGACAGATAAAGAGATCTCTATATATGGGCATATACTGATGACATCAGGGATCTCCATATATGGTCATAAAAGGGAAAAGGACTGACGGATACAAAGATTTCCATATATGGGCATAAAACGGACAAGGACTGGTCTGACGTCACACACGCAACAAACCGTTGCCTAGCAACGCTGATTTGTTCTGACGTCGGGCATGTCCAGTCCATAGGCATATTTGCTTTTTGTTGGGATCTCCATACATGGGCATAATCTGGGCACACATTCACGGTATCTCCATATATGTATACGTGACGTCATGTAACCTCATACACAACAGAAATTGCTGTAGAACTGTAGAGTATAATTACTAGGTAACCGTCTGTCATACGCCTGTCCTGTTCCAGCAGTACACCATGGCTCCATGGCGTAAGCCACGGCAGGGGAAGCAAATTGCCTTTTTGAATAGCACATTTCAAAAAGGCAATTCAACGGGGGGAATTCAGATCAACATTAACGGACTGTATGACTTGTCCGTGACAACAGACCACCTCCTCGAAGAAGATGCAGGTGCCGACAACAGTCCGTCTGGGCTACCCCCCAGGGCTAAACACACGGTGGTGGAACAGGAGGTAACAGTGCGGCGAGATGGTCAACAACTTACGGTTAACTATCTATATGAAGACCACAATTACTGCACTAATATGGCGAACACCCAGGGCAAAAGGACCACTGGTCAAGCACTGGGTAAGTACACCACCCCTGTGGTCAACAGGACCACCGGTCAAGCACCGGCACCGAGTAAACCCACCGCCCTGTCCAGCCTGCCCAAGGAGCGCAGTGTGGTCAGCATGGGCTCCAGTGGCTCGTCTGGCCTCCATGGAACTGGGAACAGAGGCATGGGCACGGGTGTCAACCCCGGTGTCAATCCCTTGACTCCAGAGCAGGCTCTCAGGTTGCACGGCCCCAAGCTGACCCCCTTGGAGCAGAAGGAGATATACTGCTACCCAGACATCTATTTCCCGGGATTAACCAACGCAAAGAAGAACAGGCCCGCCATTGCTGGTGGCAACAACAGCGGCTATGATGACGCCGATTCTCACTACATCCACGTCCTGAATGACCACCTGGCCTACCGCTATCAGTTCATCGAGGTGATTGGTAAGGGCAGCTTCAGTCAGGTGGCCAAGGTGTACGACCACAAGCTGCAGAAGTTGGTGGCCCTGAAGATGGTGCGCAACAAGAAGGACTCCCATCAGCAGCTGCAGGAGGAGATCCGCCTACTGCAGTACCTGCGCAAGCAGGACCATAATGGCACCATGAACGTAGTCCACATGCTGGAGACCTTCATGTTCCGCAACCACATCTGCGTAACGTTCGAACTGCTGAGCAAGAACCTGAACGAGCTCATCAGGTTCAACAGGGGCTTCAGCCTGCCACAGGTCAGGAGGTTCTCCTCCTCCATCCTGCAGTGTCTGGAGGCGCTGAGCAGACACAAGATCATCCATTGTGACCTCAAGCCTGATAACATCCAGCTCATACGGGAGGGACACAGCGGCCTCAAGGTGATTGACTTTGGCTCCAGCTGTTTCGAACACACTGGATGTAAGCTGTCTCAAACTTACATTCAGTCTCGTTACTACCGCGCCCCGGAGGTGCTCCTCGGCGCTGGCTACGGCCTGCCCATCGACATGTGGAGCTTTGGCTGCATACTGGCTGAGTTGCTGACGGGCTGCCCGCTGTTCCCTGGTGAGGACGAAGGCGACCAGCTGGCCTGCATCATGGAGCTGCTGGGCATGCCTCCACAGAAGGTCCTGGAGAAGGCCAAGCGGTGGCCCTTCGTCAACTCCAAGGAACAACTTTGCTACTGCGGCGTCAAAACACTGCCCAAAGGAAGAACCGTGCTCACGGGGTCCCGCTCTCGCCTAGGCAAGATGAGAGGCCCCCCGGGGAGCAAGGCCTGGGGAGCTGCACTCAACGGCTACGAGGACCCCAACTTTATTGACTTGATAAAGAAGTGTCTGGACTGGGACCCCTCAACGCGCCTTACGCCCGGGCAAGCCCTCAGACACCCCTGGCTTTACCATCAAATGACCAAGCCCTTCCCTGGGGCTGCTGACAAGGGCCCCGGGGCCCAAACAGTGAGGAGGCACCCTGGGTACCAAAGCACTTCCTACTTCAAGCCACAGGCCACTTCCTCACATGTGTCATCCATGACGCAGAGTGACACTCGCCTTACTGCCAGGTCAAAACGCCACCGCGATGAAGATGTGGAAGCTGACGAGGCTGTGGAAGGGGGCGGTGGTAGCTACAAAGGCCAAAAACTCTGCAGGAGACAGATGGCAATAGCAACAAATCTATGACCAATGGTTTTCAAAGTAGGGGTTGCCAGGGGGGGTCCATTGGAAAGTAGAGGAAAATGAAAAATGAAAAATAAATAATATACAAAATATATATATATATATACACTGTATATACATGTTTTCAATTCAATTCATACAATTATTGTGCCATTTTAAGCACTTTCAACCTGCATGGTGTCCCTATTTAGGGCAACATTTTAACAATAACAACAACACTGCAGACGCGATGGTTTGGTTTCAGCTCCATTTTCAGCACAAGCCAGTGTTACCATATCGTCCGAAGGTAGTAGATGAAGTGCATTGTTGCCCTTCATTTTGTTGGCACAATTTTGAAATGTGCAAAATGAACCATTCTTTTTTGTCTTTGCAATACACAAAACACAATATGACGCTATGAAATAACAAGAGTCCTCTCTATGCCAGCAGTTTCTGCTCTCTGCTTGTTGCGTCTGTATTCCTCCGTGTAGGCTACTCTCTGGCTCAAATAAATAGGGACAGCCATCGTATTCAAATGCTAATTCCTCATCTATATGCTCAAACACAGGTGAATATTCTGACGTGAGTCTGGAAATAAATGTGTTCCTTCTGTGTAGCTAAACGCTAACCAATAAGCTTCCCTGCCCAGAACCTCTGCCCCTTTCCAGCAACAAAACTCAACTCCCATGGGACATCAGAGCGAGAGATAACCCAGAGAACCACTGACAGATGTACAATATAAGTCTGTATTTGGGATTTAAAAAAATGCCTGGTAGGTAACGAATGGGTACAAATCCCCTTTTTACATTTTAATTTTGTTTACTTTGTTTTTACCCTTTTAACTAGTTATTTTCTTAATCCAATTGTTTTTGTTTTGTTAAGTGACTTTGAGTATCTAGAAAAGCACTATATTAATTGCATGCATGCATATATAATAATTTCAAATATATTTTTACCTCAATTTAAAACCCAGAGATCTACAAAATAGAAAAAATGTAAACTCCTTCTAATGTCCACACATCAGCCCTAAAGGCCTGTCGTGAAGTCCATTCGGATGGGCGGTTGTCCATAAACGCCCATCCGATCAATATGCCCATAGGCATACTGTATATGGAGATCCAGTTGTCCAGATTTGCCGATCCAACTGATATCTGACATTAGTCTGTCATCATGATCTCCATATGGGCATAAAAGGGACAGAAAGACAGAAAGATAGAGACCTCCATATATGGGCATGGATTCTCTCCCGAGTAGGCCTGTGGCTAACGGATACTGGTCTAGTCCTACTATAAAATGTGGTATGTGTGTACACTATCTGCTTATCTGTCCTTTGCATACCTTGAGAACCGTTCAACCGATCGACTTCAAACTCTGCATGTGTATCGCTGAGTACCGTAGGGGTTGCGCCAGTGCACCGGTGTGAAGTTGGTTGGATCAGTGGTTCTCCAAAAATAATAGATAAGTCTTCAAATCCCCATATACAGTATGGAGATCCCTGATGTCATCAATATGATGTCGGTGTGGGTGTGTCTGTGTCCGAAACCAGTGTCGCAAGCCGCTGGACCAATCAGCACCAGTATGCACACTGTCGGTAGGCCACAGAAGTACACACATTTTTTCACATAATGTTTTATACTTTTTGAAATATTTAACTTAAATTTTATAATGGCAGTCAATTTGATCGGGCTGAAACCTTGCCTTCTTTATACTTTATACATACTGTATTTCATAGACAACTAACACATGAAGTCTGGGATCCTCACTGGAGACATGTTCTCATGTGGATCCCGAGATTTTTTGGACCAAAGTAATCCATGCACTTACTGATGAATCCAGAACTCGACAATAGTCCCAGAGAAGGGCTGGGTGATATGACTTCAAATCAATATCACAACTATTTCAAACATTTGCCTCAATTACGATTAACCTCTTCATTGTTCGATTAACCGACATGAGCAAGCACTTCCGGTTAATTTCCCAAACCCAATTTTTTGGGTTGATTTTTAAATCTCTGCGTTGTTATCCATGTCCTCACTGTATTGCCTGATTCACTGCCTTTTGCCTTATTTTAACGTTGTTTTAATATGCTTTTGCTTTTCTTTTTTACCTTATTGTTAACCCATTAAAACCTGGAAGCGCATCTGTGTCACTTTTTGATTTCTTTAGCTATTTAAAAATAGCAGATATACAAGCTCATAGCGTGGCACTGAGTGCCGCGCTATGAACTTGTAGATCTGCTATTGTTTTTTTAATCGTGAAAATGTGTGCAAATCTTTGAATATGTATTGTTTTCAAGCAAACATTTTTAACTCAACTATCTTAGATGGGGGTCCGTGGCCAAATACATATAATTTGGGGGGTCCTTGACATGAAAAAGTTTGAGCATCACTGATATAGAAACATACGTTTTTTTCAGAATACTGTTGGGATTTAGAAGACATTTAATCGGCTTCAGGTCTTAATGGGTTAAATTAGTTGTAATTGTATTCTTGCTCTGTAAAACACTTTGAGCTGCATTTCATGGCATGAAAGGTTCTATACAAATAAAGTTTATTATTATTATTATTATTATCATCCCAGAGACCGGAAAAACCTCCCAGTCCACGGCATCAAAACAGTCCTGAAGCCTAGAATCCGAATGGTCAGACCAGCATTGAACCTCTCACTGTTGTTTCAGTCTCTGCCTGTAGGCGGGGAATAGGTGAATAGAGATGTAATCTTTTTTGGAAGCACTTCTTCAGGTTAGCCATGTTAAAGTCTGCCGCCACGATGAAAGAAGATTCAGGGTGCTGAACGGTCTCCTGTTCACTGATAACCATGTACTGTAGTTCCCTTAACCACTTAACACATCCACCGCCAGAGGTTAATCTCATAATGTACTCACCAGTGCCAAGGTGTTTTTGTTGTTTTTTTGTTTTTTTCATGTCGCCATAGATCTTGTTAAAATCCTTAAGATTGAGCCGTGAACGGTCTGTTTACATCCGCGAGATCTCCCTGTATCTCCCAGTGAAGACCGCATGTCAAACGGAGTTCCATGATTGTAGTTAGAGCGGATTACGTTAAACAGTGAAATGCGAGGAGAAAAAACTACAGGAAGAGAATTGAGTTTCAGTTTCGTCTGTAGAATGGGAGCGGGCGTGCTCGTCAAAACCGGATCCCAAATAATTCTATTTCCTGTCATCAAACCGGAAACGGAAGTGGATCAAAAAAATTCCGAAAGTGCACCCGGACCGCGCATGCGCGAAAAGACCGCAGCCCGTAGGACTACGGGCTCGGCGCTTAACCGTTGGATTTAACGGCCCGTAGAACTACGGGCCCGGCGGTAAATGTGTTAAAGGGATAGTTCACCCCCAAAATGACTTTTTTTCCTATCGATTAGTCACATTTCTAAGCCAATAATTTGATGACCGGCAGCGGTTCCGATAGGAGACACAAAGAGTCTCCTTTGTGTCTCCTACCGGAACCGCTGCCTACCGGTCCGCTGGTTTTAAGATTATTGGCTTAGGAATGCGACAAAAACGAAAAAATATCCATGACTTCAAGTCTCCAAAGTAATTTTTGGGGTCCGCTATCCCTTTAAAACCCCTATATATTTCGTTGACCGAGGTCTCTTAGGGGTCTACAGTAGCTTTGGCCCAGTCCTTTTTTCCTTCTACACCAAATCTCCTTGCCGAAAATAGCCAATCTACAAGCTCACAACGCGTTGCAACGTGAATAGGGATGCTAGTGTTCAAGTGCTGCTATATGCTATGTATGAGTTGGGATCATGGGTGTACTACTCTAAGCAAAAAGTTAAAAAATATATATTTTCTTCATATACTGTATATGTTTTTTGTATCGCTATTTTATGCTTTATTTCTTCAGATAAGGACAATGAAAAAAGAGACAGGAAAGAGATGGGGATGACATGCAGTAAAGTGCCTTGGTGTCGAATTTGAACCGGGGTCAACTGTGAGAAGGACTCTAGCCTTAATAGTGATATCATGGTATGTGCGCTTACTCGTTGAGCTAACATGGCGCCCCAACAGCAGCAGTAAAGCAGCCAGGTAGGCAGAATGGTCGGCACATTATCAAATACATACTGCTGGTCCAGAGAACAAAAGGATACGCAACGTAAAGTTTGTGTATGCATTATGTAGCACGTACATGCCAGCCCAGGGCAGAAACTAAAAAGGGGACTTCCATCCCCTAAGGCCAAATTATACTTGCCGCATCCACACAGCCGCCCGCAAGGGTCTGGTAGGCTCATACATTGTGAATGTCATCATCAGCTAGTGTCCGTGCAGACATCTACGTATGTGCATCCCAGATGTTGTGACTGCGGGTACTTGTGCGGACAAGTACACTGACTGTGCATGTTCAGGTTCAGCGAGATGTGTCACTACCTGCTGCATTATGCCACAATAAAGTTTGTTTGCAAGTTTGTTAACCCTTTTAGACCGGGAACGCATCTGCGTGTCATTTTTAGATTTCTTTGGCTATTCAAAAATAGCAGATATACAGGCTCATAGCGCGGCACCGAGTGCCGTGCTATGAGCTTGTAGATCTGATATCTTTTAGAAAAATCATCAAAGTTTGTGCAAATCTTTAAATCTATATATTTTTTAAGCGAACATTTGTAAAACATTTTCTTCCATGGACCTGCAGAAGCAAAGATTTGAGTTACAAATGTTCGCTTTAAAAATAATATATATATATATATTCAAAGATTTGCACCAATTTTCACGATTTTTCAAAAATAGCAGATCTACAAGCTATGAGCTTGTATATCTGCTATTTTTGAATAGCCAAAGAAATCTAAAATGACAGAGATGCGTCCCCGGATTGAATGGGTTAAATGGTATACAAGCAGAACAGAATAAAAGCCTGAATAAGAAGACTTCTCAAACGAATTTATTAGCATCTGAGGTCTTCAGAGAATAAGAAGAATGCATAGAAATAACTGAGGCAAAATAGAGCACTAGGAGAGTAAAACTCACAATGGCCTCTTGCCATGGCACAGATCCTTCACTTGTCTGGAAGGTCATTAGGTTGTGCATTTTATTGAGTGCATGGGGCTCTTGCTCTTGAACACATAATTGTAGTATATTAGTATACTAGTATAGTGTAGTATATTAGTATATTAAAACCATGTTGTGTCCACTGTCCATGGCAAGTATAATGGCCTTTACTCTTGCGGCTACCCACTCTCAGACCACGATTGCTTGCCTCCAACACAAACAAAGGGGAGTCATTTCTCACCTTGAGCTCCAGGTATTCAAATGTCATGATGTCTGGATAGGGGTCTGGCTAGAGATTAGTGAGAACAAAAGACCCTTTGTTACATATAATTGCAATTCTTGTTCTAAAACAATAGCGATTGCAGCTGTTCATGTTTTAAGGTTTCAGACTGCTGAAGGTAGAGAAATCTTGGGGATGTATTGAAATGAACATAAAAGTTACAATAGAGCCCTAAAATATTATGTGTCAATATGTATTTATACTTAAATGTACGATAATACAAATTAAATGTTGGTGAGCAAATCAACCATTATTCATTTGTTGGGTAAAGTATAAACTAAACAACAATGTATTTTGAGCTAAGAAAGTGTGAAAATCATGAAAGGACCTATTTTTCAGACGCATTTCAAAAATACATCTGAGATAACAAAACAACTGGGTCAAGCAACACCTCATTGTGTAGCGCCCGATCCTCCACTTGCACATGAAAAAAAAAAAAAAATGCAAACATTTTCAAGGACGTACATTCTATTGCTTTTGGTCACATAATGTGTGTTAATCCTGAATATAAAAATATAGTAGCCTCCCCACCTCCCAATTCTGGCACTATACCGTTTTTTTCTCAATTGGTCACTTTGAATCAGACTGTGGTCCACTTAATCATGACCATGACCTACTTGAGCACAACAATATGTCTGTTTTGCAAAACAGCAAGTCATTTATCATTGTGCTTCCACACAAAATGCTAATGTTAAGCACATGACTCTAAGCCTGTGAACACAGTTCCATTAAAAAGAAATACAAAAATCAGTTTAGTAAACGATGCCGAACAAAGCTGAAACATTTGTCGTCAACTGATAGAAATGTTCCCATAATTGTGAAATTATGTGAGCATTTTAAGAGTGTGTGCAAGACCTCTTTGCACGTCAGCAAAAATGTTTTTTTGTTTGTTTGTTTCCGCGTTTGTGGGCCGCTATTAACCACTTAATCCCCAGCATCCGTATTGTGGGGAAAGCTTTCGCTGAAAATAGCAGATCGGCAAGCTTGTCGATCGGCTATTTTCGGCGAAAGCTTTCCCCACAATAACAGAAAAGGGAAAAAACACTAGCATAGCGTCCTGAGGGACTCCGATCAACCATATGGTGTTTTTAGTGGTTAAATGCATTGTATGCCAAGACCAAATTGTTGCCTCAGTCCAGTCCTGGCTACAGACAGAGAATGACACAGACAGACAGACGAGTGAAAACATAACTCTCTGCCATGCCTTCTGGCCTGGCGGAGATAATTAAGGCAAAGTGCAAAATAAATAATATTATAAAAGGACATTTGAATATAATCAAAAGTATTTGTTAGCAAGTTAAGAATAAGCTCAAATAAAACAAATAGAAATATGAGAATAACGTTTCAGTGCAGCACGGTAACCCTAACCCTAAACCATACAATGTTCCCTAAACCTGTGTTTTTTCTGGGTTTTGTCCATTTAATCATTAAATATTTTCCATTCACTTAATTCTTATTCCCATCAGTGAGACCATAGGGCTCTAACGACGGCAATGTTAGTTGAGTGTAAAGAGCAGTACGGCCTCTAACAAACAACAGCAGACTAATGCTTACTTTTATACCCTGTCACATAATTATAGCAGATCTACAAGCTCACAATGCAACCGATCAGCTATGTTTGGCGCACAATCTTTCAAGTATGAAGACCACCAATTCAGTGTCAAGGGACAAAGAAAGACAGACATACATAATGGACTACACATATATCACTGTACATATATTGATTCACCATTCAATATTCAGTAGCTTTGTGCATGCATCCAAGTTCTACAGTATATTGTGTGGTTGTACTGTAGTTGTCGCTGTAATTACAATTAGTAGTGTATGTATAGTTATGGTATAGTTGACAAGAGTGGAATAGATTAGTATTAGAGAATGTCCTTGAAACTGATGAAGTGTCAAGTGCACATTTTTAAATACACTAGTACAGACTTGTGTATTTGTACTGTAGCTAGAAACAGCCACAATTCATTACAAGAAATTCATGATCAAAATATTGCAGTAATGAGACAGGATGAGGTAGGCTATATCAAAGTACTGTATATGACCTCACAAAAAAATCAAAGCCATGAAGGTCTTGTACGTTAACAAGCTGAAATCTTTTATACCCTGGTAAATGTTTCACAATTCTACGTTATGGTCCTTTGTATTCCTACTCCATAATTCATGTCCTCCATATGGCACGTTGGGAGCGACTCTGTCCTCGTTGATCAAGTTGAATAGCACCTATTCCTTCTAAAGTCCTGAAGAGACAACCGATGCCCAGATCCCAAAACACAGGAACAAGATGTGATACATTATGTACGAGTATTGATCTCTCTTATTAAATCAATCGGGCAGCAGGACAGAAATAGCCGCGCGTATGAAAGTCATGCTCAGCCTGGAGTCCTTGCTGTTTGAAGTGCCTCTGCCTTTCAAGAGAACATCAGCTGATCAAAGAGTGAGACAGAGAATTGGGAAAAACTGTGAGAATGAATGGAGGAATTTCTCCACAAGGCACTGGCCTCTGTCCTTGCTATCACAGTGCCGGAGGACTCTCTGTACTTTCCTTTGCCCTCTATTATTCCATAGTGTACTGTACACACACATAACATTCACTTGCACACAGCTCCAGCTTCACAAGTGCATCTATAGAAGCTACCATGCAAGTTACAGGTCAGGGTTTTTAGAGTGATGCACAATGGCACATTGGTCAGAAAGGGCAGTATACTCTCTATTGGGGGGAATTGAACCTGTTACATCCTAGTCACAAACCCAATTTATCACCGCCTTATATCTTACTAGAGGTTCGGGGCCCTCACACCTATACGTTGCACCACGATCCGACTGATATGCCCATATATGGAGATCTGTATCTGTCAGTCCTTGTCCCTTTTATGCCCATATATGGAGATCCCTGATGTCATCAGTATATGGCCATATATGGAGATCTCTGTATGTCAGTCCTTATCCCTTTCATGCCCAATATATGGAGAACTCTGTATCTGTCAGTCCTTGTCCCTTTATGCCCATATATGGAGATCCCTGATGACATCAGTATACAGTATGCCCATACCCTGAAGGGAGGGCCCTCCTTGAGTATAAAGGATATAAAGTTCTAATTGTGGCCAAGGGACGAGTGGCGTCTGTCCGTGGTGGGCCAATATACAGTATTAGAGGCCACACCTACAGTACGTCACACCGCGGACCGGACCGATATGTCTGAGTCATGGTGTCGGGGGATTAGTCAGAGCACCCGTTGTGTCCCATTTTTACACATATATGGAGATCCCTGTATCTGTCTGTCTAGTGTCTACCTGTGTCCCTTTTATGCCCATATATGGAGATACCTGATGTCATTAATATGGCCATATTGGTTGGATCGGCGGTTCTGGACAACTGGACATTCATATATGCCCATATATGGACATATCGATCGGATCGGCAGTTTTGGACTACGCATATCCGAACAACTTTGCGGCGGGCACCGCACTCCCCCGAGTCCTTGCCGATGTGCCGAGTTTGAAGTCGGTCGGTCCCATATATGCACATGACCATATGTGCATAGCGGTCGGATCTGTGGCTCTGGACAACCGGATCTCCATATATGCCTATATATGGGTATAATGGGGTTTGTTTATGGTTATGTCTGATTCATAGTGACGTGGCCGTGGTCCGCCGGCCAGCCGGCCGAATATACAGGACATTCGTAACACGACACATGGTCAACGCAATAACCCAGCAATGACGGGCAGGCTGATAACAGCCCAAATATGGACATGTCCGACGGCTTCGACCCCAGCGCAAACAGCATGTCGCATGCCCATATATGGAGATAAAATACCTCTGGCTCAGGGCTGTGAGGGGCAAAGTGGGGGGGGGGGGTCTTTTTCACCCACACAATAATCTGGCCAATGCTAGGTACCAGACCCTGAAACTGTTGTTTTACAACGCGTCAGAACAATAACCAAGCTGATAATACAGCGGAAAGTTCCCCCGTTTTCTGACGTCTACTATTTAAAGTTCAAGTTGTGTCAGGCGGGTGTCGTACTGTATGTCTGTATCTGCCAACAGTAATCTACCAACAGTGAGTAGAAAGCCTCGCTATAGACGTTTAACAGTTTTAGAACAGGCTTGTTTCTCTTGCCTCAAGTTTTAGATTTTGTTTTTTTTTAAAATCTACAATATTCTCATTTAATGACGTCCAGTCACCATCTCCCTGGCGATAGGTACTGTAGTAATAAATTATAAATAGTACAACAAATAGTTGGGTTCTGAGAATATGAATGTATATAAGGATGAAAATTTAAAAAAATGCATCTATCCCTGTCTGAATGAGAAGTGGTAGGTAAAGAAATACACTGTTAATGCTAGTTTTCTACATACAGTGTGTGACCTTGTTGTACATGTGAATTCTGGTAACTGTTGTCACTATCTAGTGTTAAAAACCGGTGGCTGTGGAGAGTGGTGTTGGAATACCTGTCGACAATTATCATCTACACCCTGTTCTATAGCATTCCAGCTACTAGCATCCAGGTTAACCCATGGTTTGCTATCTGGAAACAGAGAATGTTGTTTCTGCATAATGGCATGAACTCAGGGTTAGAAAATATATAATTTTCTGGAGGTGCTGTTGACACAATACATCCAAGCATCTGTGCTGAGGTGGCCACTACAGTAGACTACCCCAGGGACAAGACCTACTTAAACCAAAAGCCCACTTTTGTTTAAACTGCAAGTCAAGGTTCTACACATGAGTGCCCATGCACCCCATGCACGTCTAACACACAACACAATATTTGATCATCTCTCACCCCAGTTAGATTACAGAGAGAGAGGACAATTTACACTATCAATACACATTTGTGAGATGTAACTAAATGCCATTCGTTCTTGAAAATGAAAACTGACTGAGGTCTAATGTTTTCCATGAGTCCACATTAAAATACATCTTCAATCATCGCCCTGTCACAGTATAATAATGGACTAAGCATCATCCGGGATATGATTGATGTTGTCTGAGTACAGTATCCAGTAACCAGTAACCAGTACAGTTCAATCACCTCGACGTCAATGCAGCTTCTCTGTGAGTTCATCTCATACATCATCGTCATTTGAAAGCTGATGGACAGATTGAACGGAACAATATTTGCAGCGGAACAAAAAAAAAAACAGCACACTGAAGCTGTTTATCTGAGCAGCCATCAGCTGGGTGAAGCTGAAAGTGAATTTGAAAGTGGATTAACCCACTAAAACCGGGAAAGCACCTGTGTAACCACTTAAAGCATATTTTATATGTTGGCTATTCAAAAATAGCAGATCTACAATCTCCTAGCACGTCACTTTGTGCCACGCTATGAGCTTGTAGATCTGCTATTTTTGAAAAAAAATACGTTTAAAGCGAACATTTCTAACTCAAATCTTTGCTTCTGGGGGTCCCTGGAATAAAATGTTTTGAGATGGGGGTCGGCGGCCAAATATATATAATTTTGGGGGTCCTTGACATGAAAAAGTTTGAGCACCACTGATATAGAAACAAACGTTTCTTTTCAGAAAACTGTTTTAGAAGACATTTGTAGAATCATTTGCAGGTCTTAAATTAATGGGTTGATAAAGGTCTATCCATAATCCGGTGTTTTTTTTTCAATACCTCAGATTGAATAGGAAATAACCATTGTTCATCAAAAGACAGTGAATAAACGGTATGTAAACTTGAAACTCGCTCTTGTACAGTACAAATTACCCCTCTGACTCCATATAATTCCATTAGTCTAGGACTTCAACCATGATAGTTTTAATATAGTTTATTTTATTGTGTCATTCTGAGTAAAGGTCCATATCGGAGGTTCAATTGCACAAGAAATATTACATACTTTTACGTTTCTAATACAATCAAGTAGCCATTTTTATAAGAAACTGTGATAATTTATTTCTCCCTCTAATAGCCTATACATCACTGGCAGGGTATATATTTCATTTTGTCCAAGCATGAGGGGAGAAAAGAAATCTTAATGATTTGCCCGCGCTAGCATGATTTTAATTATAGATTTTCCTCTACATGATCGATTTGGAGAGAGCCATAGTAATACAAGTTGTACATTCCACTGTATTAAATATTTGATACCCATTAAATTTTTATGATTAATGTCCTGGAAAGAATCAGTTTCTCTAAAGCCCCTTGGTTTTATTGCTGACTAAATTAGGGGTTTTACTTCCCTTACTAAGAGATATAGCCGTGCATTGCACTAAAGCTTTGCCTGGTATGAAAAATGGAGTAATATCATATTGATTTTGAGGGAATGTTATATTGAGAGAAACAGTCCTCCAAAAGGAAGATCCATGTTTCCTTTGGAAGACATTTTAGAGCAATTTTATGATACAAAATTGAGGCAACTTAATCTAATAATGGGGGGGGGGGAAACGGTCCATCACATTACAGAGCAACTAATGGCATTAAGATTACGGATAACAACAAGAGAGAGCAGAGATTTGTAGATGAATTGCATGCTGTATCGTACTGCCTTATTCTGTGAAAAGTGTACAAATGTGTCAGACGTCACCATTGTGCAATCACTGAACCGATACTGTACACAGTACGGTGCACACACACACAAGCTTCCAACTGACCAAGCGTCTGTGAACAGATAGTCCCACGGGCCTACCTATATCTGTTTTTACTATTCACCCCTATATATGACAAATGTCCCGCATCAACAGGAAGATAATGATATAATAAAACAAGCCAGAATCACCATACAAAAAGAAAAGAAAATATAAAAACATCATATATCATCCGTTCAAGCAAGTATAGTGAAGTGTACGGTGTGTATATAGCCCAGTGTTAACCAAGCGTCCTGATCTTTGTATCTGATCAGAGAGGACCGCAGTGCCGTCCCTATCTCTGAACATGGAGGTGTTGAAGGGCATGCGCTGTGTACAGGGGAGATATGGGAAGAGGCAGTGACAGGAGAATAATGAGGCAGAAATCCCTGATGCCTCAGTTGTGTAAATCCTAATGATTCTGGCTCCCATTCAAAAGAGAGAAACCGAAAGGGCCTCTTGATTTCATCCCACACCATGGTGTGGTGTGTGAAGCTCTCATCACCTGAAAGAATCAGGTATATCGCACCCTGCACTCTCGCTGATTGCATTCGGCAACTTCCCGGACAATCAAAATGCATTCTCTAAAAAGAAGCTTTGTTATATGCAGTGGTGTAAAGTAACTTAAGTACATTTACTCAAGTACTGTACAATGTTGAGGTATTTTTACTTTACTGGTCGTAGTTCCAATTTCCAATACTTTTACTTCTACTCCACTATACATCTCAGAGGCAAATATTGTACTTTTACTCCACTACAATTATTTGAAAACTTTAATTATTAGTTACTTTGTAGATTTTGATTATTATTACAAAACATGCATCAACCACTTCCGCCCTATATACATTTCGTACAATGCGTTGCGATGCGACGCATTGTGAGCTTGTAGATCTGCTATTTTCAAAAGATTTTCACACAACTTGAAATGGGACATTCTGCATAATGAGTACTTTACTTTTGGTACTTTAAGTTCATTTTGATGCCAATACTTTTGTACTCTTACTCAAGTACATTTTGAATAGCAGAATTTTACTTGTAACAGAGTATTTCTATATTGCTGTATTGCTACATTTACTTAAGTAAAACATGCAAGTACTTTTTCCACCACTGGTTACATGCAAAAAATAGAGTCAAGTCTTTAGTGCCTGCATGTCCCAGGGAGACTTGAATAAGCTGAGAGCTATTAACCAGTTATGTGAATAGTATAGTAATTCAATATGACCAGTATTACAATACGTTCAAGTGTCATGTTTCATGATCAATGTTCGACTGCACAGTATGCAGAGTCATCACAACTGAGGAGAAAAACAAATCCGGAATCCACATATACCTACAGTATTAAACCCCTGTGACATGTGGGTAATGTAATAAAACAGAACAGATCTTGCATTTGCCTTTGAAGTTCTCACGCTCCCTTGTGCAGGTGTGAGACAGAGTTCTCTTTCTCTCTCTCGCTCTCTCGGTTATATAACTGGTGGAATAGGGTTTGGCAGGTTACTCTCATTTTAGGATTTGCTGCAACACATTTTCTGACATGGACGTCTAATGCTCAGTGTTCTCCGTGTTCCTATGGGGAACAGAGAGAACAAACACACGTCTTCTCGGTTGATCTTGGATCTCGCTGAAGACAAACCAACAGTGAAAGCTTTACTCATCTCCATCGCATATCTCCATCACCATTAAAGAAGTTGATTGGTGTCCGTAAAAGGTCTACCTACAGTAATACATCACAGGGCGCTATTAGCAGACCTTTATATCAGCACGCTTGTGAGAGAGCAAAAAAGTGATCCGTTCGGGGTGTCATTCCTGCCAGCGATGCTCGACAGCCAAGTAGAAGAGGTGGCTCCATGAGGGGCTGAGATATTGTCACTTCATCTTTAGCCTCGGCATCTCTGACAAAATATTTCTCTCACCCAGGCCCAGGCTATACTGTTTGGCTGGGCACACATAAATTGCATTTTTATGTTGTTTTATTGAAAGGGGTGGGCAGGGACTAAAATGCTATTTCAGAAAATCTTACTCTGCGACATTTTACTGCTTACTTGGGATTTCTCTCCAGTTCCCCCACCTTCTCAATACTACTCCCCTGTGACACAGCCCCCCCCCCACACACACACACACACACACCACATTGTCCTCCTCCACAAGTTCATTATCATCAATAAGTCAAGTATATTCCATCCTTCATCATCGTATCATGCAGTCCAAACACAGCACCTTTTTTGCATTGTAAACCAATTTACTTCTTCCCTCTATTGCAGATAGTATTAAACAATGCCCTAAGAGTAGAGGCTGTCTGAATGGGAATGATTTATTACAAAGAGAGAAGTCTTTGCGCCGGTTTGCAGAGCTACGCAGTGTAAAATAACCTCATTTATATTCTATATTGCTCAGGCTGCCGCGCTTAATATTCCCGTCAGCATTCTCATGCCATGCCTTCTGTTGGCTTTCGCCGGCAATAAAAGCCCAGTGCCTTTGAAAAGTGTACAAACAATATTAAACACATTTCATCAGATTAGCGTCCATGCCGTATGAACACCTCTGATACCAAGTAACGGTCCATGTGAGTCAAGGAGCTCGTTGTTGCAGCACCGTGGGCTTGGCATGCTGAGATGCCACAATGGGAGAGAACGTTGGCTGTCATTGTGATGTGCTGTATCTAACCAACAGTGGTGTAAAGTAACTAAGTACATTTACTCAAGTACTGTATTAAGTACAATTGTGTACTCCACTACACCTCAGAGACAAATATTGTACTTTTTACTCCACTACATATTTTTTTGAAAACTTTTAGTTACTAGTTACTTTGTAGATTTTGATTATTATTACAAAACATACATCAACCAGGCCTATATACATTTCGGCCATTTGAAAATAGCCGATCTACAAGCTCACAACGTGTCGCGATGCGACACGTTGTGAGCTTGTTGATCGGCTATTTTCAAAAGATGTTTATACATTTGAAAACTAAATTAATTAATACATTAATACTACATTTTGAATTCCGGACTTTTACTTGTAACAGATTATTTCTATATTGCAGTATTGATACTTTTACTTAAGTAAAAAATCGTAGTATTTTTTCCACCACTGCTAACTAAAGCGCAAGTGGAGTCCACGGCACTCCATAAATGTAAGGTATAAATTGATTGATGAAGCTGCATATTATCTTTACCATATGGATGTCATTTGTCATCTGAAGGGGCAGTTGGGGTGAGACTAAAGCACTCATATCGGTCTCTCTTCACTCGTTCAGTTGAACAAGGGATGAACAGCTTTCAAACAAACAACTGGATTTATGTACTTTACTTAACACTGTGAAATGTCAGTTGTGACAATGAGAGTGCTGTGTTCAGAATGGTGTTTCTGTGGAGAAATGACACTGTTGCTTTTCATTTCAGCTCAGCAAAAAGGCTATATAGACAGGGCAATATTAGAGCAAAAGTACTGGTATAAAATATATATATATTTTTAAAGTGAACATTTGTAACTCAAATATATATATTCAAACTAAAGATTTGTACAAATGCTCATGGTTTCCACCAAAAAAATAGCAGATATACAAGCTCATAGCGCACCGAGTGCTGCGCTATGAGCTTGTATATCTGCTATTTTTGAATAGCCCAAAGAAATCTTAAAATGACACACAGATGCGTTCCTGGACTTAATGGGTTAAGACAAGGTTGGTCCCATTGGAAACCTGTCAATCTTTCAGTTGAATTTCACAAGTATGACAGATAATGCGTTGTTTATTCAAAGGTCAATGAATGAATGGATACTATTATTATCTAATACATTCTATCTTTCTCACCGGCCTCTCCCTCTCTCTGTCTTGCCCACTCTACTGTAGCTCTCCATATTTCCAGTGGTGGAAAAAGTAAGTAAGTAAAGTAGTAAATTTTTTACTTGAGTAAAAGTATCACTACCACAACGTAGATATACTCCGTTACAAGTAAAAGTCTGGTATTCAAAATTTACTTGAGTAAAAGTACAAAAGTATTGGCATCAAAATGTACTTAAAGTACCAAAAGTAAAAGTACTCATTATGCAGAATGTCCCATTTCAAGTTTTCAAAATGTATAAAAATCTTTTGAAAATAGCAGATCTACAAGCTTCACAACGCGTCGCGATGTGACGCGTTGTGAGCTTGTAGATCTGCTATTTTCAAATGGCTGAAATATATATAGAGCTTGCATGTTTTGTGATAATAATCTAAATCTGAAAAATAACTAGTAACTAAAGCTGTCAAATAATTGTAGTGGAGTAAAAAGTACAATATTTGCCTCTGAGATGTAGTGGAATAGACGTAAAAGTATTGAAAATTGGAAATACTGAAGAAAGTAAAAATATCTCAAAATTGTATTTAAGTACAGTACTTGAATAAATGTACTTGGTTACTTTACACCACTGCATATATCCCTTATTCTATCTCCCTCGATCTCTCTTTGTTTCTTCACACCGTCTCTCCCTCACACTGCTGCTCTCTCTCTCTCTCTCTGTCTCTTACTTGGTCTCTTTGTCTCCCTCCCTCCCTCCCTCCCTCCGTCTTAACCACTTAAATAAACCCTATATACTTAGATGACCGGGGTCCCCCTGGTCTCTACGAATACTTGATCCTCTAACCTTTTGCTTCCTTCTATCAAATCTCTTCACTGAAAATAGATGATCTACAAGCTCACCAGTGTTGATTTTGACAGCACATTTTGATTTAGTTTTAGTCATAGTCTTTTGAATAAAATTCCATTTAGTTTTAGTCATATGTTAGTCATCAGAAATGTTTAAGTTTTTGTCTAGTTTTAGTCGACTAAATATCAATAAGATTATAGTCGGCTAAATCTACAGTTGATTTAGTCGACTAAAATGTATCTTGCCGGTGCCTTGATGGCGTCGTATGGCTGATTTTACACTTGGTTGCATGCTGAAAATAGCCGATCTACAAGCTCAAAACGCGTCGCAGCACGACGCGTTGTGAGCTTGTAGATCTGCTATTTTCATAGTGCCCCACCCGAGGGCAACCAAACATAAAATGACTTGTCTTTTAGTTCTACTGGATCTCTTCTCCACTAGTCCCTCTCTAACATTTTCATCTAGTTTTTATTTGTTGACGAAATTGTCAATATATTTTAGTCTTAGTTTTAGTCATCGTAGCTTAGTTTTTATCTAGTTTTTATTTAGTTTTCGTCAGTGAAAAAAGGTAGTCGACGAACATTTTTCGTCATAGTTTTAGTCGACGAAATCAACACTGAAATTCACAATGCTCTGCATTGCGAGCTTGTAGATCAGCTATTTTCGGCATCCCATAGGGACGCTGTATGGTATCATGGGGATAATCTCTGTCCCCCTCATTCTGTCTCCTTTACCTCGTCACTCCCCTCTTTCTCAGCTCTCTCTCACTCTCTCTTTCCATCCCTCGCTCTGTGGGTGGTCTTTTTTATTTAGCATCCACCCTCACTGCACACTCACTGCCATACAATGATTTGACGTGTTTCTCTTCTCCCTGTCATTATTCTTCTGCCTCAATTAGCAAAGTCGGTTTGGGCTAATTGCTCTTTATGAACTACAAGACTGTCATTGAGTGTGTGCCCCCCCCCCCCCCCGCCATCATACACACACACACACACTATATCATCTCTCACTTCCACACTAATGAATAATTATGGCCACAGCTAAATGGCTTATGAATTGATTTACCATGACTAAGAGGACAAGAGGAAATGTTATCATGAAAAGTGCCAATGTTTAGTACAACCTTTTTGAACGAGGTAAAGTCCAAATTAGATTACAGTAAAGCTGTGAGAGAGACTTGAGAAAAGCTGGGCTCAGACTGCAGGACAAAACTAATACTAACATCTTAAGATATCTCAATTTGTGAGACAGTACGTCAATTTAAAAAAAAAAATCAAATCTGCTTCTAAAGTCAAAAATACAGTCAGAAATAAGGACGAGACAAGGAAGGGCTTTGGTGTACCTGGCTGCCAGTACATATAGGTAAACAAAAAGTTTGCTACAATGTATACTTTTCCCTCTAGTCTAGTCTCTCTAGTGAGATAGAGAGGCATAATGGATAGGTTTATGATGTCTACAGACTACTCTTTTATGTGTGTTACATGTCAGACTGTGCAATGTGGCTGTGCAATTTGAAGCATTCACCTGCCATACTGAGCGATTGGTTGAACAACTAGGCATCCTGGGTCAGCCAACGGTACACCAACTGAGTCCATTTGACACTAAAGAAATGTGACCCTGGAACTTAACCAGGCTAAAAGCACTCTGTAGACACCTTTAGAAAGCAGTAAGTAAGTAGGTCAGAGTGGCTTATTGTCAGTATCAGCCGAGAGCGTCCTTTTCAATGTGCTAGTATTTACCGCACGACTTAATTACCCATGCCGTGCTACTCTTACACTGAGTTGGCGGGCCCAGGATCAAACCCATGACCTTGCAGTCGAAAGGCAAGTGCTCTTCCGAATGAGCTGCCCGGACACAAGTAAACATTGTCTAGAAAGCTTCACAATAAACAAGATTAAATAATAATATTCAGATCATATAAAAGCACAGCAAAGACACACTACCCCAATTGCAATCCAGTAAGATGACCGGTCAAGTCAAGCCTAATAAATATTCGTTTAACAAAGCATATGGCTCCTTTAAAGTAAATATACTTCATGATTAAACTCACCAAGAGAGATGAACTCTTCTAGTGAAGTTATTCAGATTTTTTAATGGAGTTCGAACAGAGGAAGCATTGTGGAAACCATTTTGCTCAATTAATTTCAGACCCCAAGGGACAGGTAGCCCAAACTATCCCTTGCACTAACTAGACAGTCATTTCAAAAGAATCCTCATCAATGTTTTCCTAAATGTTTTCCAAATCAAACATGTATGATCAACACAGCAGATAAATTGTTCATCAAATGTTGAATGTTATCCTAAATGAAATCTTAAAAACACAGTAAAATGATCATTTTGCCATTTCTAACTCAGAGAGTATACACATGTACACCAATGGGCCCTCCATTTGGTTACATTTGTACACTCAGAGGTAAATGAACACTCTTTTTACGGTGAACCCAAGCAGTGTGCAGAGCTTTTGATGGGAACCAAAAGACAAGGAGACCTCAGTTAGGCGTCCCACCTGCCCGCCAGGTGATACTGTATGGACCCTGAGCGGCAGCTGTACCACCAATAGTACAATACCGTAGCTCTGGGCAGAACAAGAGACTTCCATTCAGTTCCACACTCCAGACTAGCCACTCAAGGCAGGCAAAGCAAAAAAGAAAAGTATGCAGCCATTAAAAACTAGTCAATTCTCAGTTCCTGCCCTCTTCAGAACTTGTTCGAGGAGGCCAAACCAAGTGCATGATTTTTGTTCGGTTCTTTCGCTGGAGATCTCTTGTGGGCCTTGGAGAATTATGTGAAGGAAAACAAAGGCGCGTTACAGTAACCGGCGTGCTCCTTTCCCCCTCTCTACCTCCTCTCACAATACTCCTTCCCTACGGTCTCATAGTTAGCATCATAATGCAGGCTTTTTAATTGACATAAATAAGGACATTAAGAGGAGAGAACCCCAAGTGCCCAGGGGAATGGTTTTTGTGTTTGGCAGGCTGGAGCTGATGCGTTGGGTTTGTGTTCCGTTAATCGGATGTGAATACAAGGAGGGAGAACAGGAGTGGGAGATGGCTGTGCTAATTGGTGGTGTTTGTCTGCCGGTGGTTATGCTCCTTCAAGGACCCCTGCAGCAGCTCATCGCCATTGGTATTCACTCGGGGCACCGCTTGTGGCACTCCCAGCAGTGATGTAGTGATGCCACACCATTAGGGAGAGCGATGCTTCCATTCCCTTAACAAGGGGGGACTTTCTCTTGCACCGAGCTAGACGTGACCCTCCCCACCCCCACCCACCCCACACACACACACACACACACACACACACACACACATCGTCAAAATGTCCCAGGAGACTAGCTTTTACAGAGCAGACAGCTTTGCCAATGTTTGCACATAGATACTTGCAGTTGGATCCAACCTAGCAAATATGTCCGACACACATGAATTGGTTCAGCTGTGGTGAAAGCTGTTGTGTAACTGACATCATTTTGTAACATGACATCAATTGGTTTTCATCACTCTCATTTATTTAATCTGTTTTGATCTGTAATTGGGAAGTAGGGGGGGGGGGGGGGTACAGGAGATATGGCAGCCCTTCAAATGCTTTGGCTCCCTGATTAATCCTTTATGGAGACGTCTGTTAAAATCTTGAGATTTTACTTATTTACATTATTCGTTTCATCTTATCAGTATAATTGTGTCAAGATGTAGTCGACTTCAAATATCAAAAGGACTCAAAAGCATCTGTGATATGATGCCACAATAGACAATAGGAACATTTGTGTGAATGTATTGCTTCAGCAGGAGGAGAGCAGCACAATAACAATCCGAAGTTGTACGTGTGAAGATGGAAAATGGAACAGCATATACTGTCTATACACACACACACACACACACACACACACACACACACACACACACACACACACACACACACACACACACACACACACACACACACACACACACACACACACACACACACACACACACACACACACACACACACACACACACACACACACACACACACACACACACACACAGCAATTGGAAAAGTGAAGTTAAACGTGTAGCCCAGGGGCTGCCTGCCAGTTGAAATAGGTGTATGTTTAAAGCTTTCACTGGAAATGTATTATTCTAACCGAGACCAGTGCTATTACTGTCATCAGTGACACTTAACATTTTAACAAATTCCCTCCAAAGCAAAAAAAATGGCAATTGTGTCAGAATTCTACTACATTAAAAGTGCTCCACTAAAAATAAACTAACCATGAGTACTGCAGTATGTGGCTTTCTTATATCATATGACATGGTATATGCAGTAGAGTAGAGAATCTAATTTGTTTGAGGAACTACCACCAAATGTAGTGTGAGGACATTTGAATGGAAATGTATAATATATGTGGCCACTAAGTCAGTCTCAATCTCCAGGTTTAGTCTTTTGATTGGATCATTAACAGCTTAGCCTAATTTTTTTTGGACCAAACTCAACGTTCATATTCACAAATTCGAACTGAGCTGTCAAATAATATACACCTCTGTCCATTAACGAGTGTCTTGGCTCTTCACCTTGCAGTCAATTAGAATTTAACCGCATAATAATAAAGATGTTTTAATGCCAAGTGTAAACGTTGCCATCTCATAAAAGCATCTATGCACAGTAGAAAGGAGCTGAATGTGAATACTGTAATGGGAAAAGAACACAATTATGACGTTTTTTGTTATACCACTTAAACCCATTATACTTCGTTGACTGGCATCCCCCATGGGTCTGTAGTTGGCCCTCTCCTTTTTTCCTCTCTACACCAGAATCTCTTCACTGAAAATAGCTCATCTACAAGCTCCCAACGCCACGCGTTGTGAGCTTGTAGATGAGCTATTTTCACCTCGTTTGCCTATTTTTGCAAAACCTTCACCTATTATAAAATACCTGGAATAGGGATTCTAGTGCAGTGGTTCTCATCCTTGAGAGGGTTCCAGGGGGTCCCCAGCCAAATTAATTCATGTAGCATCAAAAACAGTTTAACCACTTGTTAACCCTATATACATCAGCTATTGAAAATAGCAGATCTACAAGCTACAAAAGCTACAAGTCGGGATGCGTTGTGAGCTATTTTATTTTTAGGAAATCTTGGAAACATTTTTTAAACATTTTAACAACACAAATCTTTTATGGGGGTCCCTGGCACAAAAATATTTTCAGAAGGGGGTCCGCCGCCAAATACATAATTTGGGGGTTCTTGACATGAAAAGGTTTGAGAACCACTGCTCTAGTGTGCTTAATGGCAAGTGAAATTCTTACCATTCCACAAAATCCATAATATCAACTGATATAAGTGTTGAAAGACACTCGTCAAAAGGGTCATGCAACGATATATAAATGAGCTTTGAAACATACCGTATGTAGCGATAGAGCCCATAGCTGACCTGTGTTAATGAGTAATTTTTTGTTTGCACAACACATGAGCTTGTAAATTTAATATTTTCAGCGAGCGACACCATCCTATGACTAAGTATACGTACATATACGTACGTCTTTTTAGATTCAAATTCAGGTAAAGACATCCCCATAACCTTTCACATTATATCAGTGGAAATCATGTTCATCCGATGAGAACACAAATATTCAGAGAATTTCATTCAAAGTTCAAGAACAGCTTGCATATACAGGAAGATTATCAATTCTTGACCTTAAAATGTGTTATTAATATGTATATTTTGAAATTGAAGCTCAGGTTTGTAGCCTTTCTCATAAAGGTCAATGCTTTTATGAAAATGAAGGGGCGATGTAGACCCACGCTCTTAAGAGTAAAGGAAATGCTACGTTCCAAATGAAACCTGTGGATGTTTGGTTGTCTGGGTGTAGATTTTCTTCTGAATTATAATATTAAAACTTAGGTACATGCACACCGATAGTGCTGCAGTCAAGGCATAGATATAGAAACCTATACCACATTGGCCTCTGCAGTTCGTTGGAGCGACATGTATCGCGGCTGCCATTTTAGAGAAGGCAAGCTGCCACTCAAAGTGACTACTGGCCAATCACAGCGCGTTGACTACTGGCCACTACTGGCGTGTCTAACTGACTAGTTGCTGCGCCTACTTAAAGGGTTAAGGGCTGGGTTACGAAAAGACCCGCCCCCACCTACCTCTGATTGGCCTACTGAACGTCCCCTTCTGTGACGCACATGGAAGCTTCCCGCTTGCCCTGCGGAAGCTTCCCGCTTGCCCTGCGGAAGCTTCCCGCTTGCCCTGCGGAAGCTGGTGCGCGCCCGAGATACAGACGCCTCAGAGCCTGAGGAGGCGGATACCTTTATATGTCTATGCAGTCAAGGTTCCCACCCATTTGTTCCTGTGGTTCTTAAAGTGGGGTCCGGGGAGCGGGGACCCCCAGGGGTCTTTGGGGTCGTTCCAGGAGGGGGTCCCCAGCTAAATTAGTTAATATAGCATCACAATCATTTTAACAAGTTATATTTGGCTATCTAAAAAATTGCTTTGGCTTTTCAAACCTAGCCGACCTACAAGCTAACGAAGTGACGTGGTGTGAGCTTGCTGATCGTATATAAAAAAAAAAAAAATGTTTTAAACAGATTACAAAAATGTTTGATTTTTTTAAAAAGACAAATGTTCTCTTCTGGGGGTCCCTGGCACAAAGTATTTTGAGATGGGGGTCCGTGACCAAATACTATATCAATTTGGGGGTCATTGAAGTGAAAGAGTTTGAGAACCACTGTGTTAAACCACAGGTTTTCAAAGTGGGGCCCAGTTGGAAAGGAAAGGAAACAGAAAAAGTCAAACAGCAGAGGGCAAAATGGGAGCCAGAGGCTATGGCTATTTGGGTCCCCTTGGCATAGAACTGTTTGGGAACCCCTCCTGTGTTAAAGCACTACCTTTGCAGGCCTAGAAAGGATATCCTATCTCCTCCTCAGCATGACTACTGTGTAAAAAAAAAAGAAAATACAAAAAAGAAAATACTGAGGAGTATCTCATCTTTAAAAAAGTAACTGCTAATATGAGAACTCTGCCCCATTTAGGGCGCTTTCACACTATGGTCCCGGGTGCGCACCCCGGACCACATGGCAGATGTTGTGGTAGTGTGAACGTAGCGAACCGTTCCCCGTAACGCATCACCGTACCGTACCCGAAACCACCTTGGGAGGTAGTCTCGGGTCCGATTGCTGCGGAGTCGGGAACGGAACGCGGCAGTGTGAATCCATCCGTACCATGAGAAGGAAGTGGACTGCTAATCATATATCATTTATATATTTTTTATAATGACGCATTATTTTAGCTGGGTTATACCTTCTCATAGTTCTACTTGAATGTTGACAAGAAATAATAATCCCGCTAGTGTTTGAGTAGCGCGAGCCGTGAAAAATAATAAACAAAAAACACATGTGTGGCGAACGTATTTTTAAGGATAAATACACCAAGGATTAGTCTGTGACGTCATACCAAGGATGCGTCCGTGACGCCAATATCATATTAACAGACGACGTTACATTTCGAGGTTTCAAAGACCAGTGCACACACTGCTTTGGTTGTGTATTGTTGATCTGTTGTTATTATAACTCAAGACAACGTCAGGAACACAGTCAAACTTTATTATTCACTCTAGAGTGACCTTTCTTCTGGGAATGACATTCTATCTCCCAAAGCCCCATAGTCCACAGCGCCCCCATGAGGCACATATTTACCATTACTGTTAAATGAAGTGGTCTCGAGTCTTGGCCAGTGTGAATGCTGGCCAGCCAAGCGTACTCGGAAACGGTTTGATTCAAACGGATCCAGTGTGAAGCCGCCCTTAAGGTCCTTACACACCGGGGCGATTTTTTTCATGCGAATATTACGTTTTTTTTTTAAACCTTATAAAGTCAATGCAAGCTTCCACACCAGTTTCGCGGAGCGAAAAAAGCGTCTTTTAATTATTCGGAACGAGTCCGAATTTTGCGTATATTCGCATATTCGCCGGTGTGTAACCGCCTTTAGTCTCTATTCAAGTCCAGGAGTGCCGCAGAACACTTTGATAATATTTGGAATTGATCAATATCACTTCAGTTTAACCACGTAGACCCTCTATACTTATTATTTGCACTGTACTTGGTGAGTTAATTTTTCAATCTACACCAAATCTCTTCGCAAAAAATAGATGATCTACAAGCTCACAACGACACGTTGTGAGCATACATGGGCAACTGGCGGCCCGGGGGCCACATGCGGCCCCCACCTTCACTTAATGCAGCCCGCAGGTTAATATCAGAATACTGATATATTATTGATTTCAGCTGTTACAATTCCAAACATGCAAACATGACCCGCTTTATTACTTCAGTCTATATTAGTAGCTTAATGACTGGTATTAAAATTATAATGTATTTTTTATGTCCAATGTATTTGTATTTAAGTTCATAAAGTTAACATAAGTATAACTAAATGCATTTGAAATTAAATAAAAATGTTACTTTTCAGGATTCCAATTCAAAAATTGTAACAAAAAAATCTGGATTCCAATTCAAAAATAGCAAAAATAGCAGATGTGACATAATGGCGAAGTAAGGCATTCATTTAAGAAAAAAAAGGTAAAATACAGAGGTGTCTGCCCGACAGTATGTGCAATGTGGCCCTCTGGAGTGAGTGTGGAAATATAGTGGCCCTCTCCATCATCAAAGTTGCCCACCTCTGCTGTAAAGTAACAATGTAATTCTGGGGTGCCGTGGATGAAAAAACTATTTACAGAGGTGCCCCGAGTCAAAAATGTTTTGAGAACCACTGCTGTAGATCCACACTGTGTTTACAATACTGCTGTTGTTGGCGATCAAGTATTTTCACCCTCCTTGGTCATGCGAGAGCCAGGGGGGGGGGGGCTCTGTGTTGGGGCTTTCACCTCTACTTCACTGCCTCATCATTCTGTCAGACAGTATGGAAGATGTCAGCAGTGACAGCCCTTACTAGTTGGCTGTCAAGGATGGATGGTATAGCCTACATTGCGTCTGTTCAAATAACATAGTGGTACGACTGTACAGCTGTGTTAGGTTAACTCTTTAAGACCGGGAAAGAATCTGTGTATTTTTTAGGTTTCTTTGGGCTATTCAAAAATAGCAGATCTACAAGCTCATAGATCTGCTATAATCATGAAAAGTTGTGCAAATATTTCTTTTTTTTCCTTTTTTTTTTGGCAGACATTTGTAACTCAAATCTTTGCTTCTGGGGGTTCCTGGAACTAAATATTTAAAAAATGTTCGCTTTAAAAAAATACATAACCCAAGATTTTGCCACGACTTTTCACGATTTTTAAAAAATAGCCAAAGAAATCTAAAAATTACACACGGATGCGTCCCCGGTCTTGATGGGTTAATGGAATGAAGCCGGGTATATACCGTATGGTCAGGGCTGTGTGTGTGTATGTTTGATGTGCCGAGCAGGTTCTCCTTAGATTGGCTGAGAAAGAACAGGATTAGAGCTCGTCTTATGAAGGTCATCATATTGACCGGAACATCTCGGCATTGAGTCGACGGGGAACACACCTCCATACGATAGCAGACCTAACAGTTCTAAAGGTCTGTGAAGCACACACCACACATGTGTGACGGTAGCCATGGTTATAATTGTAACTGCAATTATGGTACAAAAAAAATCAATGATATATATATATATATATATAAAAAAAGAAGAGCAGATAGCGCTGCTTGCAGTATTTACAAAATACAGATGATTTGGAACAGGAATAGACAGGTAAAACCAAACACAAGCGTCACATTCAATCCAATCTGGGAACCCATCGTCAAATAAAAAGGAAAAACAGCACCCCCAGCGTTTTTCACTTTTGCATTTGACTCTGGGGGGAGTGATTAACTAGACCTATGCTGACTGGAAACCGGGGTTTGGTCCATGCCCTCAGTCCTCCACTTCCGGTGGTGCACCTATGTTTTCATTCCGACTAGATAACATTTCTTCCACCACAGAACACTATGGGCCGCGCAGTGGCAACCAAAAAATATGACTCTTTTTTAGCTCACGTTGTGCACACGTTCTGAAAGACCGTCCCGACAGATTCAGATTGCGAAGCTCTGAATCTGTTCTTGAGAGATACATTCAATCTTATAGAATATATAGCTGACTTTTGACTTTGACTTTGACTTTTCTCAATTAGCTAAATGCTGCTGCTCAGTAGTGACCAGAGTGTGACCTTAGAGATAGATGGTCAGTGACCAGAGTGTGACCCAGTGGTGTAAAGTAACAAAGTACATTTACTCAAGTACTGTACTAAGGTACAATATCGAGGTATTTTTACTTTACTGGAGTATTTCCAATTTTCAGTACTTGTCTTTTACTTGTACTCCACTACATCTCAGAGGCATATATTGTACTTTTACTCCACTACAATTATTTGAAAACTTTTGTTACTAGTTACTTTGTAGATTTTGATTATTGTTACAAAATATACATTAACCAGTTCTTCCTGGCCTATATTCATTTCGGCAACAACAATGGTGCAGCATGCCGCAGGTTAAAAGCACAAATACATACTAATTAAAAATGAGTCATCTCTATAAATAAAAACGATAAAGTGTGTAAAAAGGTGTCATTTGATTTGGAATCATTCTTATTGCAGTGTCTGTAACTAAAAGTCCAGTTCATGAGCCTTTTTGATTGTTAAAAGGCCTAATGGATGTGCGGACAAAGGAAGCGTCCATTCAGAGAGATAAGCAGCAGCATGCTGCACGAGGCTGCTTCTCTTCTCTGGCCTGCCAGGCAGTGGTGGAAAGTAACTAAGTACATTTATTCAAGTACTGTACTTATGTAAAATGTTGAGGTATTTGTTACTTTACTTGAGTATTTCCAATTTTCAATACTATTACTTCTACTCCACTACACCTCAGAGGCAAATATTGTACTTTTACTCCACTACAATTATTTGAAGATATACTTTGTATATATAAATCATAATATTATAAAACATACATACAACCACTTCAGCCCTATTTTACATAGGCTATTTGAAAATAGCCAATCTAAAAGCTCACAACGCGTTGCATCGCGTAGATCTGCTATTTTCAAACATTTTAGAACTTTTACTTTAAATATATTTTGATGCCAATACTTTTGTACTTTTACCCAAGTAACATTTTGAACACAGACCTTTTACTTGTAACAGAGAATGTTTATATTATGGTATTTAGGAGGAGATCTCTGATGGTTAAACAAAAGAATAGGACCTGAATCTTGCAAAACAATGTAGCTCTTCATTCGACGTTTCGGTCATTAGACATTCATCAGGACAGACGATCTTATATTATGGTATTGCTACTTTTATTTATGTAAAATGTCCGACTACTTCTTCCACCACTGCCGACAATAAGCCTCTCCCGACCGACTACTTACACAGCTATTTCTATGAATGAGATAAAGTATTTTACCTTGTATCAGCCAAAGGCATAACATTGTTATAGACATTTAGAGGAAAACGTTGTTATAATGTCAGCCATATTGAATAACACGAAACACACTCTCTGACCAATTATCTTCTCACAGCTACTGAGCTAGGTTGCGTTGTAGATCAGGCCTTACTGTAGTGACCGGCCATGTACAGTACCAATCAGTTGTTATAATCTAGAGCAGCCTATACTTAAGGTCCACGGTGCCTTGGGCTACCAGAAAGGAGAGCTAAACTAAACATTTAGCCTTTGGTGAGCAGAAGCGATACTGAGACTACTGGGACACTGTTGGGGAGAATGGGGCTCTTCTGAATGACTTCAAATGAGCCCTTATTGCTACTGTATGGGCCCCAAGTGCGCTTGCTTACTTTGCCTGTTAATATAATGTACCTCTGTAAGTGGGCTCTTTTTTGGTTCAGTTTCAGAAAGTAAGGGCCAGGCTTTGGAACAGTGGGTCTCAATTGGCTGGCTTTTTAGAGGGCTCCCCTGACCTTTGGGCCCAACAGGCCAGTTTGAGGATACAGTTCTGTGTACTGTACATGGCGGACACGCTAACCACAAGGCCACTGAGCTGGTCTGCACACTTTCATACTGTATACATACAGTACACACACACACACACACACACACACACACACACACACACACACACACACACACACACACACACACACACACACACACACACACACACACACACACACACACACACACACACACACACACACACACACACACACACACACACACACACAGTATATAATGACTAGATACATTTCCATTCCCATAAATTATATGCATATTTGATATCTGTTATGTGATATGTTGCCCATGAGCATGCAGAACACTGTCACACACTTGATGTATATTTGATATCATATTTGTTTTATACCTGGTGTTGGAGCTGAAGTTGACACACACACACACACACACACACACACACACACACACACACACACACACACACACACACACACACACACACACACACACACACACACACACACACACACACACACACACACACACACACACACACACACACACACACACACACACACACACACACACACACACACACACACAGGCTGTGTGAATGTGTGAGATCACATTCACGTTTCCCTATGGAGTCTCCAAACAGGGGTTGCATATGTAGTACACACAGACGCAGATACATGCAAACACACACACACTCTAGACCCACTCATGTGATTCTACAAATGTCTTCTAAATCCTAATGTTCATATCAAGGACCCCCAAAATAACATGGATTTGTCCGCGAACCCCCTTTGTTCCAGGGATTAAAAAATATATGTTCAAAGACTTGCACAAAATTAATGTTCACAATTTTTCTAAAATAGCAGATCTACAAGCTCATAGCGCGGCTTGTAGATCTGCTATTTTTGAATAGCCAAAGAAATCTAAAATGACACAGATGCGTTCCCGGTCTGAATGGGTTAAGGTCCACGGTGCCTTGAGCTACCAGAAAGGAGAGCTAAACTAAACATTTAGCCTTTGGTGAGCAGAGGCGATACTGAGACTACTGGGACACTGTTGGGGAGAATGGGGCTCTTCTGAATGACTTCAAATGAGCCCTTATTGCTACTGTATGGGCCCCAAGTGTGCTTGCTTACTTTGCCTGTTAATATAATGTACCTCTGTAAGTGGGCTCTTTTTTGGTTCAGTTTCAGAAAGTAAGGGCCAGGCTCTGGAACAGTGGGTCTCAATTGGCCCACTTTTTAGAGGGCTCCCCTGACCTTTGGGCCAAAAATAACCCCCAAAAATAGCAGATATACAAGCTCATAGCACGGCACCGAGTGCCGTGCTATGAGCTTGTAGATCTGCTATTTTTGAAACATTGTGAACATTCGTGGCAAAATTGTGTGTACTGTACATGGTGGACACTCTAACCACAAGGCCACTGAGCTGGTCTGCACACATTCATACTGTACACATAAACACACACACACACACACCTCACGTACTGTATATAATGACTAGATACATTTCCATTCCCATAAATTATATGCATATTTGATATCTGTTATTTGATATGTTGCCCATGAGCATGCAGAACACTGTCACACACTTTATGTATATTTGATATCATATTTGTTTTATACCTGGTGTTGGAGCTGAAGTTGACACACACACACACACACACACACACACACACACACACACACACACACACACACACACACACACACACACACACACACACACACACACACACACACACACACACACACACACACACACACACACACACACACACACACACACACACACACACACACACACACAGGCTGTGTGAATGTGTGAGATCACATTCACGTTTCCCTATGGAGTCTCCAAACAGGGGTTGCATATGTAGTACACACAGACGCAGATACATGAAAACACACACACACTCTACAGACACACTCATGTGATCATGTGGCACATGTCGTGCGCAGAAGTAATCAAACTCAAATGCATGTGTACGCACGCACAGATACATGCACACACACTTTACAGACCCACTCATGTGATCCCGTGGCACGTGCACAGAGACAACCCCACACACACACAAACACACACTCTATGAGTAAATCCAAGAAGAGGATGAATAACACACACACACTATTATTTTTTCCTGGTCTTGCTTCACATAATAATTCAGCATATCCTGTTGAACTGCTGAGTTGTTTTTGGTGTGTTCAGCATATATATATATAACGATGAATAGATCATTATTAGCATCTCTGTATGGAATGGTTTTACACCCCAGTAGCAGACATGTGCTGCTCAGTCTTTCATCAGCAGCTGTAGCGGCGATGGAGGAGAGGTGTTTAATGAGCACACAGCAGCACTGTATTTACACTGTCTTCTGTTCTCGTTCTCTCTCTCTCTCTCTCTCTCTCATCTCTCTCTCTCTCTCTCTCTCTCTCTCTCTCTCTCTCTCTCTCTCTCTCTCTCTCTCTCTCTCTCTCTCTCTCTCTCTCTCTCTCTCTCTCTCTCTCTCTCTCTCTCTCTCTCTCTCTCTCTCTCTCTCTCTCTCTCTCTCTCTCTCTCTCTCTCTCTCTCTCTCTGATGCCATGTTAACTACTTTTGCTGGGGACCCCCTAGAACCCACCCGAGGACCCCTGGGGGTCCCCGGACCACACTTTGAGAACCACTGCTCTACACAGCAAAATCAGGATTCGTCCATGCCTCTCTCCCTCTCCCTCTCTCTTCCACTTCTCCCTGTCTTTCACTAGGTCTTCTTTCTTGCATCACTCCGCTCAATCAGTCTGAATCTCTCACTCCCTCTACCCCTCATTCAATCTCTCTCTCTCTCTGTCACTTTCTCTCGTCGTTCACACGCAATCCTTCTCTCCGTGGTCCACTCTCCATCAATCTCTACAGGTATTTTAATTTGAAAAACCCAGCTGAGATCAATCGTAACTAATAAAACAGGTCCATATATGTGGTGGTGCATCTCAAAGGAGTATAGGAGATCTTATATTTAAAACATTATTATACATTATGCACGGGGAGCATACATTTTTAAACCCAGTGCATGGTGTTCCACAGAGCTAGGTTCGCTCCATATTGAGCTACTGGGTGCTGCCGGTAGATTGGGATGCTTCACACATTGTGGCAGAATAATAAGCATCGGTACACAAAGGGAAGAGAAAGAGGGAGAGATAAAGGGGAAGACAATAAACAATTTGACATCTCAGGGGGTGCTACCGGTGCAACCTCCTTGTCTTCTTTGGTTTCCATCGCCATTCCCATTATGATGGGTCTCAGAGAGACCCCGGGTGCGGAGGGAAAGACAGGTTGAGAAAGAGAGAGAGAGAGAGAGAACTCACTGATCCTGAGGGGTGGATGTTGATTTGAAAAGGAGAAGAGAAAGAATAATAGCCTTTGATGTGAGAAAATAAAAGCAAACGCTTCGCAGCTTTGATGGGCGAAATGTCAGGAAACAGGAGTCTAATTGGTGTTGTAATCTCCCAGGAAAGCATGAGCGAAGGAAAAACGAGAGAGTAAATCTCTTGCTCCACCGGATCCATCGTTTAGATGGGTGCTTGGGTTAAAAGATGAGACCATACACCCCAACATTTACTGTGTCATATACTCAGCTTCCTATTCCCATAGCTATGGGGTTATAGGAGTCACAGATTACACAGTGGGATTAGAGTAATCTGATTATAATCTGACCAATGATGGTGGAAAACATTTACAAGTGATTACTCGTCGGGGTACTCAGAAACGAGTGAAAAGAGCATTTCTATTGTAAGGTTTTTAGACACATTTTACACCTCTTGAAATCACATACCAGACTGGTGGATATTATTAATAAAGAGAACCCTTCAAATTCCATTATGTGAACTGGAGTAGGCTACATTTTTTCATTTTATGCATGCATTTGGGAGGAACTATTAAAGTAAAACATTAGCATGAACACTCACTTCATGTTTTACATTGGACTGATATGTCTCTGCACTCATTGTTTCAGATGGTGTATGAAAAGTTGATGAGGACTGACACCGTGGATGCAAGGGGAGGGGGGGGCATGAGTTGATGCGTGACGCGCACGCACGCGCACGCACACGCACACACACACACACACACACACACACACACACACACACACACACACACACACACACACACACAGTGTGTGGACTGAATTCACAGCAGCAGTGCTACAGTAATTGAGAAAGTGGCCAGCTTCAATGCATTGTCTATGGAGATAATGCATTGTCCATCTATGGCAGTGGCTCTCAAACGTTTTCATGTCGAGGACCCTCAAAATTCATGCATATATTTGGCCGTGGACCCCCATCTGAGAAGGTCTTGTGCCGGAGAAGAGGAGATTTATGTAAAAATAAAAAAACAAAATGATTCAAACATTTCGATATTTAAAAAAATAAATAGCAGCACCGCACGAAGTGACACTCTGTGAGCTTGTAGATCGATTTTTTGAATAGCCAACATATAAAGTGGTTCAAATGACGCCATATACTATGTAAACAACTTTTGCTGAGGACCCCCACCCACCCCATTGGCCCCCAAGGAGCCCTGGGGTCTCCGAACCCCACTTTGAGAAACCACTGATCTATGGAGAGGAGTGACCTCCGTTTTCCCCACCGCGGCAGGAGGCGGAGCCAGCAAAAAGCGGAACTCAAAGTTGAGAGAAAAGTTCAACATGCAGCAGGTGACATGCATGATGATGCAATCACCATAACCGAACCAACAGGCACAGCCAGCCTGTGCCAAAACAAACAGCAGAGACCCAGTGGTGGAAAAAGTACTCGCATCTTTTTACTCTACAGTAAAAGTATCAATAGTGCAGTGTAGAAATACTCTGTTAGGGCACGCTCACACCAAAAGTTGGCTGGCCGCTGTTAAACGCAGGTTGTGCGCGGCCACAGTTTTTTGCAGCCAGCGGATTAAAAAAAAACGCTGTGACGCACCTGTCACTTAGCCTGGTAAACCCTCCCTCCGGAAATCTCATTTCTATTTGATTCCAGGAGTGAGTCTGGCCTGATAGCCCATTGTGGGGGTTTCTAGTGGAATTACCAACTAACCGAGCCTATCAGCGTCGTCGCACATCGTTCTGTGATTGACAGCGACAGTTGGCCAATCAGGTGGCGAGTTTGAGTGAGCCCAAAACACGAACGGCAGCCATCTTTTTCTTGTCCGCTATATTCTCCGCTATTTTTTTACTTCAAAAAGCTCTCTAACTTCTTTTTTGAGGCACGGAATTTACTTATAAGATATCGTTTGGATAGAATTTAGTTGTTTAACTTCATATATGTGGTCAATTAATCATGACAAAGCCTATTTAAAAATAAAATTTTAGAGAACCGGTAGGGGCGGGCAGTGACACATGTATCCGAATAAGGCAACCCATTTTGGGCATGGACGTCTCAAAAGTCCCGTTGCGTCATATTAGACTGGTGAACTGCTGATTGGCTGAAGGGGAAAAATTATCATTGGCTGAAGGGGTTGTCAGTCAACGGTATTACTCCCGCCCAACTCCAGCCCACAGCCAATATTGCAGAATGGGCTATCAGGCCAGACTCACTCCTGGAATCAAATAGAAATGAGATTTCCGGACGGAGGGTTTACCAGTCTACCTGTCACTCACATTCAAGACCGTCCCCGTAGCCCGCACCGCCTTCTACCTTGACGTTGCCAGGCAACCACTGACGCACATCAGCATCTGTCACTTGCTTTCAAGCCCCTCCCTCCCCGTTGCGTTGCCCGTAGACTAGCTTTGTCTGTAGCCCGGCCACGTTGCGACTTTATCAAGTTTATTAAACTTTATTATAGGATGGACAGGCGGAGGGCACTTGCCCTTGCATTATTGGAAGGGGATGAGATGCAACAGGTACAACCAGTTGGTCCACTGAGAGCACCATGTTGCTTCCTGAGTCTTGGGACGGTCCGCCTTCGACTCACCCGATTGGACAGAGGGAGAAAATCAGCTCCTGCCTCCAGCAGTTTTATGCTTCCAATGGACAAGTCGCGTAGAGCAGATAAACGCAAGGTCTGCGCGACAAGCGGAAAAATCCGCTCTTGCCTGAATCCACGCATTTACATAGACAATGCATTGGCAGATTCTGCCCCAGAGGTAAAATAAAAGTGCGGTGAGAGCGCGCCCTTAGGGCGCGCCCCCACCAAGAGTTGGCTGGCCGCTGATTGCAGAATCTGCCAATGCATTGTCAATGCAAATGCGTGGATTCCTGGTCTTGCGGATTTTTTCCAAGAATCCACGCATTTGCATTGACAATGCATTGGCAGATTCTGCAATCAGCGGCCAGCCAACTCTTGGTGGGGGCGCGCCCTTACAAGTAAAAGTCTGGTAATCAAGATTTACTTGAGTTAAAGTATATATCATACATACATACATACATACATACATACATACATACATACATACAATATATTACCTAAAGTAAAAGTACTCATTGTGTAGATCTACAAGCTCACAATGCGTCGCATCGCGACGCATTGTGAGCTTGTAGATCTGCCATTTTCAAATGGCCGAAATATATATATATATATATATATATATATATATATATATATATATATATATATATATATAGGGCTTTAGTGGTTAATGTATGTTTTGTGATATTAAGTAATAGTAACTAAAGCTGTCAAATACTTGTAGTGGAGTAAAAGTACAATATTTGCCTCTGAGATGTAGTGGAGTAGAAGTATAAGTATTGAAAATGGGAAATACTCCAGTAAAGTAAAAAAAATCCTCAAAAGAGTACTTAGTACAGTACTTAAGTAAATGTACTTCGTTACTTTACACCACTGATAATAATGCACTCAAAACTGATGTGTCAGACCTCTCAGGTAATAAACCTTTTACATGGCAGCAGTTTTTAACAAGTAGCCTATAAAGAGTGGTTCTCAAAGTGGGGTCCAGAGACCATCAGTGTTCCATGTATGAGGGGGTTCAAAATGGACCCTTACAGGTGTGCTACTCTTGAGCAGTGGTGGAAGAAGTACTCACAGTTTTACTTGAGTACATGTATCAATACTGCAATGTAGAAATACTCTGTTAAGTAAAAGTCGGGTATAAAAAAAGTACTTGAGTAAAAGTGCAAAAGTCGTGGCATCAAAATATACTTACAAGTACCGAAAGTAAAACTACTCATTATGCAGAATGGCTCATTTGACAAGTTCAATGTGTATGACAATCTTTTGAAAATAGCAGATCTACAAGCTCAAGTGTGAGCTTATAGATCTGCTATTTTCAAATAGCCGAAGTATATCTGCAAAGAATTGTAGTGGAGTAAAAGTACAATATTTGTCTCTAAGATGTAGTGAAGTAGAAGTAAAAGTATTGAAAATTGGAAATACTCCAGTAAAGTAAAAATGTCTCGAAATTGTACAGTACTTGTCTTGAGTAAATGTAATAGTTACTTTATACCACTGCTCTTGAGAGTGTACACATGGAACCAAATGGACCCTTAGTTTGTTCCATTTATACAATGTCAGAGTTATGGGGGTATAACTATATTTGAAATTAAAAAGAACCACACTGAGCTAGTGTAGTCCCTGGTGGTGCTGCTGTTGTTAATTAGTAGGCTATCATTGATAACACCTGTGTTCAGCTTGTTATTGTGTCAATATTTGCTTCCTTTTTAAGGGTATAATAGGCTACATATGGGGTCTTCAACTTTTTCAGGCCAAGGACCCCCTAGCTGAGAGAGAGATGAAGCAGGGACCCCCTCAATATTGTATAAAATTGTGTTTCAGATTAAACTTTTTTTGTTTACTTGGTCTGCCCTTTTTCCCCCCTCTACGCCTATATATCTCTTTGCCAAAAATAGCAGATTAGATCTACATGCTCACAATGCCTCACAGCGTGAGGCGTTGTGAGCTTGTAGATTCGCTATTTTTGGCTAAAGTTCTCCTCAGAAAAGGGACGCTAGGGTTCAAGTGGTAAGGTAAAAAAAATATATATATATATCACACAATTTGGCGGACCCCCTGCCCCTGTAGTAACTCTGAGGACCCCCTAGGGGTCCCGGACCCCCTGACCCCTGTCTACATGATATAAGCAAAACCAGCATAGAAGAGTTAAAGTTCAATTTCTTACCTTTGTCGTCTTCTTACTTGTAACTCGTACTGTCTGCAGCTGTTTCGGGAGGTCTGAAGCCCTATGACGCAGATGTATTATCTTCTTAGGCCTAATTCATACTTAATTCATAATACTTTGCATTGTGAATTATCATAGGCCCTCATTTTGTAAGAACTGCGTCACGTCTTTCTCTGCATCTGAAACAACAACATGACTGAAGGCAGGTTCAGACTTCATCGCAGACGGTGTCGCGAGGCAAACAGAGCAGATCTACAAGCCCAAAGCGCGTCGCGGATACGCGCGCAGCGACGCGCTGTGGGGCTTGTATTCTCGGTCTGATATTTTCGGTGCTCACGCTCGAGCGTCACATAGTTTGAAAATGCCCGCCACAAAACAGCCAGCTATAATCTGATTGGACAAACCGCCTCAGATGATTAATAATGTAATTAAAATAAAATAATGAATAAATACGAATTCAGACATTCTGTAGGCCTACTTCTTTGCTATTTTTATTAATGTATTATACATTTATTTTATGTAGTTTTTTGCAGCATGCATTTCAGTGCTCAATTTTTTTCTGGTGAGGTGGTGGTGATTTGCACATTAATTATTTAAAATGATTAAGCTGTAGTGGGTATGCATGCAGTAAAGTACATTTACTATTAGGCCTGTAGGCCTACATAAGTACATTTTATGAGTATCTCTACTTGAGTATTTATATTTTTGGATACTTGTGACTTTATTCCACTACATTTCAAAGACAAATATGGTAGACTATTTTGACTGCACTACAGTTCAAGGAAGGGGAAAAAGTACATTATGACTTAACCATATTAAATATAGTGAAAGTAGCAGATCTGCAAGCTTACAATGCAACGTGTTGTGAGCTTGTAGATCGTCTATTTTCATAATATACTGTGAGAGCATATTTCTTTATATCGTTTTGTTGTTGTTAAAAGGATCTATGGCTAATAAGCCATATATGCCTTAATACATTATAAAATGCCAATTATAAACACCTTAAATATTGTATTTATTTTAGAAATAGTTAATCTTTCACTCAATGTGCAGGTTCAGCCCTATGGAATGTATGGAATGCATGTGCTAATAACAAGTATTTAAAACATTGCTTTAATGCTCATTGACCTTAGGAAGTATTAAGTTGTTTTGTATTAGCCCATGCATTCCATACAGTCTATAGCAGTGGTTTTCAACCCTTTTCATATGAAGGTCCACTGTTTATTCAGCATTTCAGCCACGAAACCACCATTTGATGAGATTTAGCCTCTCAGACCCAAGACTATAGAATAGAATATTTTGTTGTCGTTGAATATGATTTTGTCCACAATTCCATGCTGTAATGATGTGGTATCATAGGAGAGATAACAGGCAAAGGTTGATAACAATTCTTTAATTAAGTAATGCAGATATTTAACAATAATTTAACTCTTGAATTGACCGTAAGGGTCCATTTGGTTTCATTTTACGCTCTCAAGAGTTAAAGATCTCAAGAGTTAAAGATCTACCTAATAAGGGTCCATTTGGTTATCAACTCTCCATCATTTAGCTGGGGACCACCTGGAACCCCCTCAAGGACCGTTGAGAACCCCTGGTCCATAGGAATGGACCACACGTGGACATCATCAACTTGCGACGGGAGCGGTCCCTATTGAGTGAAAGTTGAACTATTTCTAAAAGAAATAAAATATTTAAGGCGTTTTTAGTTTTTGTAATTTTAGTTATAGAGGGCAATTATATAATGTATTAAGGCATATAAGGCTTATTAGCTAGGGATCCTATTAGTTTAGTTCATCTTTCACTCAATAGGGACCGCTCCCGTCGCAAGTTGATGATGTCATATGTCATATGTGTGGTCCAGCCATATGGAATTTATGGAATTCATGTGCTAACTAAAAACCAACACAATGCTTCCTAAGGTTTATATGAGCATCAAAGCAATATAATGTTTTAAATACTTTTTATTAGCACATGCATTCCATAGGGCTGGACCACACATGAACATTTGAATTCCATGGGTGCTTCAGAAAAGCCCTTTTAAAAAGTTAAACATGCTGATTGTTGAGAAGTGCTGTTCGGTCTGGACGTTCCTCTTACAAATGAACTATAGATATTTAAAAGTTATTATGATATGGGACTTTAAAATAAACAAATAAACCATTTCCCAAGCTTTACATTTGGTAGCTGGTACAAGAAATAAAAGAAATAGGGGCTACAAAAGTAGACAAAAAACTGTTCAAAAAGAAAGGAAAACAACAGAAACAGGATTAGAGGTGGGTTTTGAGGGCGGTTTTAGCTGTTTTGATGTCTGTTGGGAGTGAGTTCCATAGAGAGGGGGTGGCAACTGAGACCGATCCCATGTTCGGCACTTGGTCCTAGGGATTTCCAGGAGGTTGTCATCATCAGACCAGAGGGAGTGGATGGAATGGGACATCATTTTGGTGAAGGAGTTCGGAGAGGTAGAGTGGAGCTAGATTGTTGGGGCCCTGTAAGTTAAGAGTCGAATTTGGTATATTATCTGTTTTGACCAGGGGCTAGTGAAGGTCATGGAGGAGGATAGGTGTGATATCAGTGGTGGAAAAAGTACTCAATTTCTTTACTTAAGTAAAAGTATCAATACTGTCAATATAAGTCAGGTAATCAAAATTTACTTGAGTAAAAGTACAAAAGTATTGGCATCAAAATCTACTTTAGGTACCAAAAGTAAAAGTATTATGCAGAATGTTCCATTTCACAAGGTATCAAAATATGTATAAAATCTTCGTGTACGTGTTTTGAGCTTGTAGATCAGCTATTTTCAAATAGCCAAAGTTTAAATACGTAGGGTTGAAGTGGTTAATGTATGTTTTGTAATAATAAACTCAAATCTACAAAGTAACTCATGTTTTCAAATAATTGTAGTGGAGTAAAAACTACAATGTTTGCCTCTGAGATGTAGTGGAGTAGAAGTAAAAGTGTTGACATTTTAAAATACTCCAGTAAAGCAGAATTGTACTTACTGTAGGCTGATTATCCGTAAATGTACTCAGTTACTTTCCACCACCACTGGTGTGATGCGGTCTCTGGAGCGGGAGCTGCTGAGTAGACGGGAAGCAGAGTTTTGTACATTCTGTAGTTTGTTGAGAACTGTGGTGGTGGTGCCATAGAGGAGGCTGTTGCAGTAATCAAGACTGGATCTGATGATGCCATGTATGAGTGCTTCTGCAGCAGTGTGTTACCATTTGTTTTGGAGGTGGAAAAGGTCTGTTTTTGTGATCTGGTTGACACAGGGCAGGAAGGAGAGGGTTGGTTAAACTAAAGGATCACTTCCGTAGTGTGACACGTCGGTCGACACCTGCCGCTCCAAGCATAAATTGGCCTTTAATATCAGTCAGTCAGGTGGTGAGGGTGTGAATGTGAATGTGTGTGAGTGGAAGCAGCAATGGTTTAGATATTTAGACGACTCAAACTAGACTAAGACTGAACAATTTCAGATGACTAAAATAGGACTAAAACTAAATGGTGTGTTATTCAAAAGACTAAAACTAAGACTAAATCAGGATTTGCTGTCAAAATTAACACTAGTATTTAGGTACCATGCAGTGTTAATTTTGTTGACTAAGACGAAGACTAAATCAGAATTTGATGTGAAAATCAACACTGTTTTGGAGGAGAGGTAGAACAGGCCGAGGCGGCGAAGGATCTGTCTAACAAGGAGCAAGTAAGTATAGAATTTTGTTTGGGAGTAAATTGTTAGATGGATGGATGGATGGACAGACTGCCATAGCATCTTTAGAGCCCCACCACTATTGGGGCTAAAAACCTATCCAAATGTACTGTTGCATTGTTTTTCACACCATGACAGTGGTTTTCAGGCAATCTTGGCACTAGAGCACTCTTCACTGGCACCCAAATTAAGTCCAGCACACGCACACACAAAAACAGGAGCTTTAAGAGTTTTTTAAGAGACATTTATTTTGTGTTACTGCATCCAAGAGTCTACACAGCAAGCATCAAAGTTAACGTATTAATGACACAGTGAATAGGTGGTTTGTTTTGGATTTCATCATATCATGATGAAACATGTTGAAATCATCTGGCTTAAAAAAACTTTCTCTCCTTTTCCCTGGCAGCCTTGCAAGACAAACACTTCCGAGTTATGGTCAACGGGCTGATTATCCGGATAAATCAGCCTGTTTACCATGTCTGTGGGTGTGAAGCCAAGCGAGGAGGGTGATCTCTCTCATTAAGGTTAGAACTAAGAGGAAGAGGGATAGCGCGTTCCTCTGCGTGCGTTACACGTTCCTGGTGAAACTCACTCTCGGGTGAAAACAAGTGGCTGCATGGCGACGTTATGTGTATCGGAGGAGGCACGTGGTTGTCTACTCCCTCCCCAAGACCAACCAGTAGGGGTCAGCACTGACAGGGACCACATGGGGGAATTGGAAATTGACAATGGTGTAACTAACGCCATCGGTATACATTCATACACCGATGGCGGAGGAAACCATGCAAGGCACCAACCTGCTCATCGGGAGCAATTAGGGGTTCAGAGTCTTGCTCAAGGACACTTTGACACTAACTCTGGGGGAGCCCGGAACGAACTGGGAACCTTGTGGTTGCCATCCTGCCACTCTACCCCTGAGCCACTACATCTCCGATCCAAATATTGTACTTTTACTCCACTACATTTATTTGAAAAATTTGAAAAGCTTGTAGATCTGCTATTTTCAAAAGGTTTTTATACATTTGAAAACTTAAAATGGGACATTCTGTGTAATGAGTACTTTGTACTACATTTTGATACCAATACTTTTGTACTTTTACTCAAGTACATTTTGAATTCCGGACTTTTACTTGTATAGCGTATTTCTACATTGCAGTATTGATACTGAAGTAAAACATTTGAGTACTTTTTCCACCACTGGAAATTGACATGACTAGATTGGGAGAAGAAAAAAATAAGTTTAATAGCTTAAGATCTATCACACAACTCATGCACCAATTTGAAATGTCGTGGGTCGTGTTTGAAGCTGTGGCTTTGTGTTATTGTTTGATTTCAAGAATGCCCAAATTGTGTCTAATTGTGGGACAGCAATGTCGCCTTCCTTTTTGTAGTATGGTCTTGTGTACAGCCTAGGCTAAAGGAGATAGAAAAGGAAGCATTGAAGCACCGTTCCTTAGCAATTAGAATTTGAGTAGCTCTATGACTGCCCCTTACATAGGCTACTTCCGGGTCAGTAACAATAACTCAATTAGGAACCTTTCTAATCAAAACAGACTTTTCAACCATGGCCTACATCACATAGCATCCTTCAGTTACAACATTTCTACAAATGGGATGAGCTTGCAGAACTGCCTTTCAATAACAACATGCAGCTTTTTCATACAGTAGTATTTCCTCTCTGCAGCAATGGAGATATCCATAATAATTAAGTGTGTCCAATAAAAAAAAAGAAAAACATTGATAGTACAGTAATGAAATAAGCCATGTTAGCAGCGAAACGATGCATTCTGGGAAGCTGAGAGAGAGAGAGAGAGAGAGAGAGAGAGAGAGAGAGAGAGAGAGAGAGAGAGAGAGATTGTAAATGAGAAGCAGTTGTGTTATCCCAAGCTCCATTAAAATTTCATCACCCCCACACATTTCCATGAATGGCATTATTCAAATTATGCTAAATCACATCAGCTTGCCTGCTTGGCAATGCAAAGTTGCCCATGACAATGTCTGAGGGGAGATTCCAAGAGTCTAGAATGGGGGCTCCTGCATGTCATTTACCGAGATGCTTCATATGCTGAACAGATGCTGATATGCTATATAGCAAGTCTTGGCCCTGGGCCCCTTGCTGTATCTGGAACCTCTGAGAAATACGGATTGGTAAAACCCACATGTACAAGATAAACCTCACCTACAGTACATTCAGTCAATTACAGTGTATTGTATGTGGTATCATGATAGAGAAAATATACATGGAACAGGCTTGGAGGGTGGTGGTGAGGTCTAAGTATTATGTCAACAATGATTGGAATCATGGGGAATTGTTATTACTTGCAGTTGTTTATCATATCTACAGTAAACATAGGATTAGATGAGAACGTATTGCATGGGCATTGGGCAAGTATGACTTAACCCTTGCACTCTTTACTATTGCATGCTTATAATGATGGTGATCCAAGAGTTGAACCTTACTCGTGTGAGACAGTAATATAACATCAGTCGTCTCCTTCGTGCCATGTTTCAGCACAAGCTGACCTCCATTGACTTCCAGTATAATATTTCAAAGGGTATAAAACATTTGACCTGCTCATGACCTTCCCCTTATCATTACACATGGAAAGTTTCAGCCCGATCTGACCTGGGATGTAGCATAAAAGACAAACATGACACAGAGACAAGTTCAACTGTAGATATAGACATTGGTGTAAAGTAACTAAGTACATGTACTCAAGTACTGTACTTAAGTATAATTTTGAGGTATTTTTACTTTACTGGAGTATGTCCAATTTTCAATACTTTCACTTCTACTCCACTACATCTCGGAGGAAAATATTGTACTTTTACTCCACTACAATTACTAACTTTAGTTACTAGTTACTTTGTAGATTGTGATTATTATTACAAAACATACATTATCCTCTTCAGCCCTATATACATTTCAGCTATTTGAAAATAGCCGATCTACAAGCTCACAATGCGTCGCGATGCGACGCATTGTGAGCTATGTAGATCTGCTATTTTCAAAAGATTTTATACATTCGAAAACTTAAAATGGGACATTCTGCATAATGAGAACTTTTAATAATGAGTCATTTAGAATTCCGGACTTTTACTTGTAATGGAGTATTTCCACATTGTGGTATTGATACTTTTACTTAAGTAAAGAATTTGAGTACTTTTTCCACCACTGGATATAGATATATATATATATTTGCAGCAGTCACATACTGTACCTGATGTACACGTGGCCGGAAGATATGAGTCATGACCGATAGAGCCATAAGCAGGATGGGATATGAATAAGCAGGACGGTATATGAATAAGCACACAAGAAAACATGATGTTCTGGAAGGCAGATGAGTTGCAGTTGACAGTTGCGTCCCATATATACTTGAGCCTACAGTGTCCTGATACACATGGCGTCACAAACATATCTATATGCCATACGCAACTCAGTACAGACACTGGGGGCAGTGTTGCCATGTTTGCTTATTATAAGCGACTTTGCAGGTTTGTTTTCCTGTTAAGTATCTTGTAAATATTGGTAGTTGCGGGTTGTGTTTTTTTGGGGGGGCTTGTTTCTAAAGTGTAAGTTGCTTATTTGGCCTTGCTTCCTAATGCTTTCCTAATGCTTTAAACAAGTGGTTCTCAAACATTTTCATGACAAGGACCACAACATTAATATGAATTTGACCGTGGACCCCACATTTGAAAATATTTTGAAGCAGGGATCCCATACAAGATTTGTGTTGTTCATAAAGATTTGTGCCGTTTCAAAAATATGTTAAAATTTGTTCAAGATTTGTTTTGAAAATAGTCGATCTACAAGCTCACAACGTGTCGCGATGAGACACGTTGTGAGCTTGTAGATCGGCTATTTTCAAATAGCCAATGTATATACTGTTGGTTAAAAGTGCTCATGTGGCGCTTCTTTTGGTTGCTTATTTCTCTTGCAAAAACTGGCAACACTGACTGGGGGGTGTGCAGATCAAACCTCCAATATATTATACAGCCCACAACTCTAGCCATAATAATAAGTCATCAGTTAAACGCGCTGAGCATTTACACGCCTTAACCTGGGCCATGGGAACATGCTTATGGTTATGAGAGCAAATTCACAATACCTGGCCTCTTAATAATACATGATAAATAGGTGCATGAAAGGGAACAAAGCAGTGGTGTAATATCAGGTGACCCTCCCCAGTGTTATTAGTGCTGAGAGGAGCCATTAGCCATTTGCCTTAACCTACCTTAATGAGGTCTCCCTGCTCTGGGAGAGAACGTGGGAACGATTTGTGTGTGCGATAAAGGAGGAGCATGAGCGAGGCATAATGTGAGATCACACACACACACACACACACACACACACACACACACACACACACACACACACACACACACACACACACACACACACACACACACACACACACACACACACACACACACACACACACACACACACACACACACACACACACACACACACACACACAGTAGAGATACTGTACTGTATGTGGTCACCATGTCTCTCTACTGCTGCACTGAAGGGAGGTTTCAGGTTAATTATAGCCACAGTGACATACATGTATAAAAGATGCTGTGTACAGAAATGTATGGACAGATGTATGGTTAGGTAGGTGCACAGAGGGGGGGTGGGGGGGATTCAGAAGGCAAAAACCTAGACAGGGGCCCCTGGAAAACACCAGAGATTACCATGCGAAAAGACTGAAGCTCGCCGATGGATGAACGTGTGCCTTCATCCAGTTCCTTGTGTCCAAAATGTTGGCTATTTTGTTGGTTATCTTTTTAAAAGATTTGTTTTTGTGGCTTTTTTGCCTTTATTTGATATAGCACAGTGGAGAGAGACAGGGAGAGAGTCAGCGAGTGACATGCAGAAAATCCGCCCCTGAGCTTGGGAATCGAACCCGGGACACACTGCCAGGTATCACAGCCTATGTGGTACGTACATTAAGCACTCGGCCATCGGCACCCCAGCAGTTTTTGAAGTATTCTAAAGCGCTTAAGAAAGGCGTTATACAAATGCACCATTTTCCATTTATGATTTTTTTTGTTCTTCAAAGATCTTCAAAAAAGTTATGTTCTTCCTACTGTACAAGAGATTATAAATTAGCTATTTTCGCTATTCGTTGTGCAACATGGGGTTTAAAGTTGTTAAGACAGGGTGCACGTGAGATTTAAGAGGTTCAGTCGGTGTCAGCTACAGTGCATTTTGAATATCCTTGCTGTCGGACAAAAATAGCAGATCCGCAAGCTCCAAACATTTGAGCTTGTCGATCTGCAATTTTTCTTTCTATTATTGAATTTGAATCCTGAAAAGTAACAGTTTTGGACATTATGAGGTTTCCACCCCACAGAGACGATAGTATACAGAGCCATAAAGCTAATTACGTGAGCCAAATTAATTACGACCGTGGCCCCTCGTTATGGCCCCTCTCTCTGGATGAGTGGCAGGGAGGGAGGGGAAAACAACGGTGCCAGGAACGATGGAGAGAAGGGTGAGATGAGTGATGGGCCTACAGCACCTCCAGCCGTGGGCCAAGTGTCGAAGCTGACAGCAGACATGAGAGATGCACGGCAGGGTGTGTGATGAATAGATGACTCGTGGGAGTGGGCTTTTATGTGTGTAGTTGTTGATATAGGTGCATGTTGGAGTCGTGGGGTTGATGTGTGTGTTGTGTTATATGCATGTGTGTGTATTAGTGTGTGCGGAGGTGTGCTGTGAGAGTTGTGGGTGTTGGGTTGTTGTATTTCATGTGCAATGGGCGGGATAACTCACTTCAAGAGCAAGTGTCTTGGTCATATATATAATATATGTTCTGTGTGGGAATATACATGCTCGCACGTGTGTGATTTGATTAGATTTTGGTCAAAGATACATTAGTAAAATCACAATATAACTTAAAGGGATAGTTCACCCCCAAAATGACGATTAGTCACCCCATGGAGACTTTTTTGTCGCATTCCTAGGCCAATAATTTGATGATCGGCAGTGGTTCCGGTAGGAGACACAAAGAGTCTCCTTTGTGTCTCCTACCGGAACCTCTGCCTACCAGTCCGCTGATCATCAAATTATTGACTTAGGAATGCGACAAAAACAAAACAATATCCATGAATTCAAGTGTCCATGGGGCGACTAAATCAATGAAAAATAAATATTTCTTGGGTGAACTATCCCGTTAAACCCAGAATAACACATTAAAGCGTAATGAAACACTTGTTTCCAATGTGGTCCTGTGTGTATTGGAATAAATGCTACGGCGACAGAGCATTGAATGCATGCTAATAACTTCATTTAAATAAGTGTTTAAATAGCTCTATATTCTGGTAGCAATCATTGCTACCCTAACAAGGGTGTCCACGTCTCTCCAGATCTTAACCAAACAGACAACAAACAGAGGCGCTCGTGTGACGCAGTGGTAAAGTCACTGCCCACCACCACGGAGGTTGTGGGTTCGAATCCCCCGTGGTGCATCTGGCTTTGGCGAGTGTCTACACGAACACAATTGGCCCGTGTTCGGGGGAGGGAAGCTGGGCACGGAAGGTGATATTGATCATTGCACATACTCCTACGGGCTGGGGCGGGGAGTGTTGGGCGGGAGGAGTAGGACGAAGGCTCTACGTCCTCCCGGTGGGGGCTCCCCACTGGCAGGTGAGTCAGTAGGATACGACAGCAGTGACACAGAAATGAGTGGGGGGAGGAATCAATTGGCATAACGACTAAATTGGGGAGAAAAGGTGGTGAAAAAATAATTAGCTACTCTAAAATTAAAAAAAGGATAAACATACAGGTCGGGATATACATTTTATCTAATCAGGAGAGAGGACTCATACAGGACACAGGATAAACAAGTGAAACTGGACGTGATAAAACAAGAAAATGAGCCGATGAATTTGAAGCTGACAAATTATTTTGTGGGGATCTCTCTCTTCTGGTTATCCTGACATGAAAATGTATTTTGTATTAAAGAGCTTTAGCTTTGATTTTTGCACGTCACTTACACCCCCTTTAAGAAGAGTTTTGAAGGAATACCGTTTGCCTTTCTCAGATCCACACATGAGGGGCTGTCTTTTTTTATAGCCTACATTTACAATGATGAAAATCCAGATGTATTAGTTTAGGATAGATTAACCACTTAAACCCAAATACGTCCTTGACCGGGTCTAAACTTGGTCCACTCCTTTTTTCCTCTCGTCTACACCAAATCGCGATGAGAATAGAAGATGTTCAAGCTCACAACTCGTCGCGTTGTGATGCGATGTGTCACGTTGTGAACGTTCGCCTATTATGACAGGATAGGGATGCTAGGGTTCATGTGGTTAATTGATTTAAATCTGTGGTTCTTGCCACTGTAAGGTTAACACTGACCCGAGTCTCGCCAATTCTCACACGAAATAAAAGCTTGGAATTTTTCCATTGGAAATATTGTGTCTAGTCTATAATAACAGTGGGTCGCGTGAGGTCGGGCTGTGGAAATAAATGTGTTGAAGCAGTGCTTGTGCAATCAGAAATACATTGCAGGAGAAATTGAAGAGGAGCAGGAGCAGTTCAAGGCAGAAAGGTGCGCAAACCTTCACACCCCTGTGGCACCATGCCGGCTGTGCCTTTTACACAGACGCCAATTCAATGCCAGAATAAAGTGCATTGCAATAGTCAAGTCTGGAAGAGATAAAAGCATGGGTGACCTTTTCCAGGTCTGCAGAGGAAAGGAGTAACCTGATCTTGGTTAGCTGTCTCGTTTGAGGCAAGAGCAGTACTGCAACACATTGGTCACCTGAGCAACAAAAAACACGAGTAAAGAAAAATAACAAGTTTTCGAACATTATTAGATAAGGCACCCAGACTAGAGGAGAGATTGTTAACGGTGCAAGCACTGGGGCCAGAGGAGGTCATTATGATCCTTTCTAATTTGGAGTCATTCAACAACAGGAAATATCTGGACATCAAGGTACAAGGCAGGACATAATACAAGAAAACTCAGTGGTACCAGGCTTTACCATATACAATCGAGTGTTATATTATTCTTATTCAATCTTTATTAGCGGACTCAGGTCCATAGAAATGCATAGAAAATAAAAAAGACAAGACAGGAAATGAAATCATTAAAAAGGTAAATAAATAAGACTTAATCCACAGGCAGAACACACAGGCACCTCAGCCAGTGCACCCTATAGTCTGGATGTATAGCGTGAACAGCTCATTATGGGGCTTGAGAGCGCCACAATGATGCTGTTTGCAGACACATCCAGCCGTTGCATGAACTTGAACATTAGATTTCTTAGAAATGCTTCAAAAGTCCTCACTCCTGCAGGGACAAACATCTGACTAGCACTGGCCCCTCTGGATTTTTTAAGGAGTATTCTCATTACATAATTATAGCGCAACTTGAAACTTCTTGTTCGTGTAACAATGGAAATCGTTGTCATGTCTACGCATGATTTGCCCAAGGGGTAGGCATACTGGCATGCATATTAGTTAATGAGAGGGGACCCAAAATAGACCCCTGAAGGACCCCACAAAAAAGAGAGGAGCACAAGATGAGGAGGGATCTCTTGTATAGCATTACAGAGGACTTGTTTGATAGAATGGAGATGAACCGATCCAGGTCCACATCACTGATGCATAAACATAGTTATTCACATGACCGATTAACCCCACTTCAGTGAAATCTCTGTCAACCGTGGAACACACTTTCAGAATCATCCATCTGCCCTTCAGACATTCCCACTTGGTTTTTAAAAGCTGTATTTCAGACGACTGTTCCAGATATTTTAGCCATTATTTAACCGCTCCCCGTCTACTGGTATTCCCCCTCCTATTTTAAACATGCCACTGTTTAAGACGTTTTCCTGATTTGTTTCACTTTGTCGGAAGATGGAGTGGCACGCTACCGCAACGACGTATGAATCGGGCTTTACACCGCAGCTGACATCCTGCTTTGCAGTGGATGGCATCAATATTTCTGTTTCAAGTTTATTCATCAAATGCAGTGGTTACACTCAAACCAAATGCTTATATTATGTGTGGGCGCAATCAACAGAAATATATAGTTAAAAGAATATAATATAATACAAAAAGAATACTCTCCCACTACGGTAAGACTGAAGAAATGACATTTTAATATGTAGGCTATATATGTAGGCTATATTATGTAGGGGAATACACGCCAGCAGTTAGTCAGATAACAGCTTATTAATTTAGCTAACTGTCTGAAAGGCTTTCCAATTGCACAGGGAAGCCATATGCCATTTTTAGACTGTCTTTTTTCTTTTTCTTTATTATAGATAGATGGACCTTCTTTGATCCCAAGGGAAATTCAAGTTGTCATACAGCAGCACTGTAGTAAGGATGAGAAGACAATGCAGGTAAGGGTAGAGAACAAAGTACACAAGTAGTAACACTGGTAAAAAATAGGATAACAATGTAATATAAAAGACGACGTAACATCCTAACTGTCAGGTGGCACATAGTGTATATAGGGTACCATTAGGTTGAAACAGAGGCATAGGTATTGTGTGCATTCTATAACCAATACATATAAAATTGTAAATGTACAATCTATCACCAGTAATATGTGCATTTGTTGATTGCAGAGAATAACATAATGTTGCTGTGTAACCACAATACTGTATGTACAGTTGATCTGCATTGAATGGAGTGAGCACTATGCACTAACTCACATAGACAGTATTTTTTATTCTAGATTAGAAGCTGACTCTGCATGTTTCGGGGGGCGGTTACCAGGTGGTCCCCCAAATTAGTTGATAAAGAGTTACAATCATTTTAACCACTTTAACCATATTTTATACTTTGACTATTGAAAATTTCCAAATCTTTGGGGAAAAAAAACTTTTTTTTTAACTCAAATCTTTGCTTCTTGAGGTCCCTGGCACACAATATTTTGAGATGGGGTCCGAAGCAAAATACATCAATTTGGGTGTCCTTGACATGAAAACGTTTGAGAGCAACTGGTGTACAGTATGATGCTGATGGATGACATACTGTACGTACACAGACCAAGGCTGGGCTTATAAGCACAGACATGGCTTCTATGGATCAGACCCTTCCTCACCCAGGAGTCAGCCCAGCTCCTTATCCATATCAAAACTTGACTACTGTAACTCACTCCTTACTGGCCTCCCGGCATGTGCACTTAAGCCCCTCCAAATGATCCAGAATGCTGCAGCACGCTTGGTCTTCAACCAGCCAACATTTTTCACATGTCTCCCCCTTCTCCGCTCCCTCCATTGGCTCCCAGTTACTGCCCGCACAGAGTACAAAACGCTGATGTTGGCCTACAAGGCAACCAAAGGCATGGCACCCCCATACCTTCACAGCCTGATCCAACCCTACAAACCATCCCTCTCACTCAGATCAGCTTACACAGGGAAGCTGTCAGAACCTTCCCTAAAACACCCAGGACAACGCTCCACACGTCCCAGACTCTTCTCCCTTCTGGCTCCCAAACTATGGAACAAACTCCCCATTGCTGTTAGAACTGCAGACTCACTCCCAATCTTCCGCCGTAATCTAAAGACTCACCTCTTGACTCCACCTTAGACTGTAGTACTTGCCGCTAGCCTTGACGACCTTGCAGGCTTATGCAAAGGCTAAAGTGTAAATTAGATAGCATGTTTTGCAGACAGATGCCAGGTCATTGTAGACCTGGCATCCTATAGTGTGTATAGTTTCAATGTACAGATTAATGATTTTTCTTGATATTATACTGTTTAGACTGAGGATAGGTTCTTGGTTTACCTATGATCCTAGTCCTAGATGACTATTTCTATGCATTTGATTACCTCGTGTTTTCCTTGTTTACTGTAAGTCGCTCTGGATTAGCGTCTGCTAAATGCCTAAATTGTAAATTGTATGGTGTGAAGAAGAAGATGATGAAGAAGGAGGAGGAGTAGGAGGAGGAACAACATGATTTGGTCATGTGACAGACGGAGCCTCATTACCAGAGCGCCTCACCGAGAGCACTCATTACACCGGGCACAGAAATCAATATGAAACGACAGCTGTTTAGTGTGTCCCCACAGAGACATGGTGTTGAACTATACACAGCAGGGACCGTGTTGGACACCATCTTCATCAAGTTACTGTGCTCATGCTCCCTGGGATATGATCCTATCATGGGGCTGTGGTGCTGCTGTTGTGCAATGGCATCCTCTGGTTATTTTTAGGATACAGGAGGAACATATATAGAGGGAGATATAGAGGTGAAGGGGAGGGGGGAGGGGGGAGAGAGAGAGAGAGAGACAGAGAGACGGACAGTGATAAAGAGAGAAGACAGAGTGAGAGGAATGACACAGTCAGAAAGAACAGAACAAGGTGTGTGTGTGTGTGTGTGTGTGTGTGTGTGTGTGTGTGTGTGTGTGTGTGCGTGCGTGCGTGCGTGCGTGCGTGCGTGTGTGCGTGCGTGCGTGCGTGCGTGCGTGCGTGCGTGTAAGGGAGACCAGCGGAAAAGACAGCGACAGACACAAAGAGAGGAAGTGAGAGAGAGAGGGAAAGAGTGAAAGAGAATATTTCCTTAACTGATGAGCTGTCAAACAGGCGCAGGCATCAGTCAATCAAACAGTGGGACGCACAGAGAGAAAGCGGATAGCGCTCAGTAAATGAACATAGCATTACATGTCATATACAGTGACTGTTCAACTATATTTTTAAACACACAGGAAATTGTACGTTGAATAATATTCCTGTTCTGTGAGCAAAGTCCCAAACACCCTTAATTATACAGCACCTCACCTCAGTAATATTTCATGGAAAGGGGTTCACTTTTTATGCTGGCACAGCCACTCTAACCCGAGCATTTATTTCATTTAGTTGAACCCTGATATATCTGGGTTAGCACCTTCGAGATCAAGGATCTCTTCTTTAAAAGCCTGGCCAATATACAACATGGCAGGTGCATGTTTTAGTTAACGGACAGAATAAAGAGTAAACGCCCTTCATAAAGAGAAAAATACGAGCTCCGGGAAAAAAAGTGAACTGGCAAGGAAAGGAAAAAGAGAAGGAGGGAAAGAGAGAAAGAGAGAAAGGGCACAGTGAAAAATAAAGAGAGGGAAGAGAGAGAGAGAGAGAGAGAGAGAGAGAGAGAGAAAGGGCACAGAAAAAGACAGAAAGGACAGAGTGAAAAGATAAAACACCCTTGTCACATTACTGCCACTGGATAATATCTGAAAATTAAACAAAATACATAAATTCATTCAACATACAGTACACACTGTATAACACTTCAGCATGCCCCTGACTGGTGTCCACCAGTGGGGAAGCTATAGAGCATAGCACAGCTGTTTAGCACTGTTAGTGTAGCCATTGTTCAGTAACTGAGAAAAAAACAAAACAGTCAGCTAAGCTTGGCAGGTTTCCAGAACCACCTCCTATAGCAGCCAAATGTTTATCATTGTTTTGACACCGCATAGGATGGAACAGCATGGGGTATGCCTATAGATAGAAGGGGGGGGGGGACTGCAGCAGAACACTGACAACTCACTGACGCCATTGTAATGTATGTGCTAAAGGGTCGTGGATGTACTGGAAAAACTATGACAAGAATCACACTCATTTCATTCACTGAGTGAATTAGTCTCGGTGACATAGGGGCAGGAACAAATTGACATTCAAGTAGTGCTGTCAGTGAGTAGGCCTACATACTGCCAGCACACAATGCAGGGTCAAAATAACCACACACTCATGAATGCAATGGGATTGTGCTGTGCAACCTTTGTAGGCTATGATCTGTGTTTTAAATGGACTCTCCTTGGACACTCCACACATTTCATGACTCTTAATTATGCACATTAGCCAATGCACTTTATTCTACTTCGATGCTCCAATTCTCTATCGGCCTTTTTAACTGCATTGATGGGCCTGCACAATTAAGAATGTCACCCATGTTACTTGTAATATGATGTGACTTTAAAGTTTGATTCTGATTCTGTTTTCAGGAAATGGGGAAAAATAAAACTGTGTTCCAATGGATACATAGTTATTATTTAGGCACAAGCTCTTGTTAAGACTTGGTTCATTGGTTACTTATTTAAAAAAAAACACAGACAGACCTTAACCACTTTCAACCTGCCATCCCTGTTCTGGGCATGTCATTACAGGCAAAAAAAAATCTAAATCTACAAGCTCACATCGTGGGTGATGATACTGTCACACGATAAAATAGGGCATTACTATAATGTTATGTTTTTTTATATCATTAGAAAACATAAAAAGTTGAAATATGGAGATATGAGGTTTCTGCCCCAACAGCGACTATATATATCACACCAACATATTTATCTATTATTCCTTTGATGCTCAGTTGGCTGATCTCTGTGCTGTGCGCATTGATTTGTAGAACATCCAGCCTTGTAGCTACACTGTATCAGAATTGAGTCAGACTCGGGGATGAAAGCAGACAGAAATGAAAGGTGTTCTATTATCTGTACTGAGTGCAGTCCAATAGCTACTGTAACTGTTCCACACACTCTGATTCTCTCTTTACCCATTTAATCTCTTCATCATGGCAGCAGTGCGCAGCCAGGACCGTTCCTAGCTTTATTCTAATTGCATACTTTCGATTAAAAAAGCTTGTTTTCCTTGATTACATTGATGTTGAAATGGGAGCAGGGGAGCTATTCACATTCATTCGGCAGTATGTTTTTCTCCCCTCTCTCCCCCCTTTTGCGCTAACAGCAGAATTCCTATTTATATATTGGCAGTGGAGCTAAATTACTGCAAACATCTCTGTGGACCAAGCCAGGCATAACGGATTGGCAGGGTCCCATAACATGTCAGTGCCCCCTACTGGCTGCCCCCAGAAACACAGGCCATCGAGACAGTTTATTCCAGGCACGTTGTGGCGTAAAGGGTGCCTCAGAGTGCACACTGCACACAGCACAGTGGAATGGTTTTGAGGAATCTTTGCCAAATGAATTCCTCATTGCTGGGATTCCTTCTCCAGTGTGATCTTAAGACTTCACACATTCCGTGCGCCCCTGTGTGCACGTGGAGGAGGGGGGCTGTGATGAGTCAAAGAGCATGTGCACCCACAAAGATGTTTTTTTTTTTTTTTTTCAAGAGACATGGGGGATTCACAGAGAGGATTGAGAAGAGAAGTCAGATCTTTGATGAGAGTTTGCTTTGATGCTATAAACACGACATGCTAGCGCCATGCGCAGGGGGGCCCGCAGGGTTCAACCAGGGCCATCCTCGACCTCAAGGTCCTTTTTTTAAATCGGATCTTCCCTTGAGAGAGAGGACCTGAGCCAAACAAAACCATGATCAAATGTCCATCCTTCATTTCTTCTATGTGCCAGTATACTGGTAAATAGCTACTTGCAGCAGACAATCAGTCTTGTGAACAATCAGACCATGCAGGGAAACACTAAACCGATGCCAGAAACGTTACACCCCCCCCTTCCTCTATCTGCCGCTGCTCAGTGGAAATGCCAGTGTGCCCCCACCACACACACACACACACACACACACACACACACACACACACACACACACACACACACACACACACACACACACACACACACACACACACACACACACACACACACACACACACACACACACACACACACACACACACACACACACACACACACACACACACACCCTGAAGTGTTACACAATGCCACAGATAGATGTTTAGAACTTAGGACCTTGCACATGCACACAGCACCTTCAAGCACCGTGAGACGCAGTGGTTCTCAAACTTTTTCATGTCAAGGACCCCCCAAAAGGATATGTTTTTGGCCTGAGGACACCAGTCTCAAATTGTTTTTGTTCCAGGGACCCCTAGAAGCAAAGATTTGAGTTCAAATGTTTCCTTCCAAAAATATATACGGATATTCAAAGATTTGCACACATTTTCAAGTTCATAGTGCTGCTGCAGTACTGTAGTGACGTTTAGCTTGTATATTTGCTTTTTTTGAAGTATAAAACATGGTTAAAGTGGTAGTGCTGCTAGAATGTTTGAGGAACCATAACAAAATATTGTTTTAATTTTACTCCTATGTACTGCGATAAAGAAACCTGGATCTATTCTTGGGTCCTTATAAACAGTAAAGTAGAGTTAATTTAAGTCTGAGATCTGTGTAGATCAGTGGTCCTCAAACCTTTTTGTGCCAAGGACCCCCAAATTGATATGTATTTGGTTGCGGACCCCGATCTGAAAATGTTTCGTGCTAGGGACCCCCAGAAGATAAGATTTGTGTTGAAAAAGAAAAAAAATAGCAGATAGTAGATGGTACAAGCTCGCTGTGAGCTTGTACATCTGCTATCTTTGAATAGCCAACATACAGCATATAAATGGATAAAGTGGTTAAAATGATTGTGATCGCTACTGTACGTTCACTACTTTTGCTGGGGACCCCCTGGAAATACACCATTGGTTCTCAATGGCAGTGGTTCTCAAACTTTTTCACGTCAAGGACCCCTAAATGAATGTGAATTTGTGCCAAGGACCCAGCATACAAGATTTGTGGTGTGAACATTTTCAAAAATATTAAATATAAAATATTCAGACATGTTCAAAGAATGTCAAGATGTTTTGAAAAAATAATAATAAAAAAAATGTATATATATATATATATATATATATATATATATATATATATATATATATATATATATATATATATATATATAGGGCCATGGGGGTCCCTGGACCCCACTTTGAGATCCCCTGCATAAGCTGCATTAGACCACGGACCACCATAACTCTGAGAGTGCACAAATGGAACTTACGGGTCCATTTGGTTCCATTTGTACTTTCTCAGAGTTACAGCCACATAAAGGTCCATTTGGTTCCATTTGTACACTCTCAGAGTTACAACCACATATGGTCCATTTGGTTCTTAACTATCCATCATCTATCTGGGGGCCTGCTGGAACCCCTTCAAGGACCCCTGGGGGTCCCCCACTTTGAGGGCCAATGGTGTAGATCCTATACAAGTGTATAGGATCCGTGGCCGTGCCATACGAGGAAGAAGTGAAGGGACAAACAAAACGTGATGTGCATATGTTTTCTTGTTGTAGCCCCACCAGGATACAGAGGAAGGATTGTAACTACAAGTCTTAGGATGACGTGCTGAGCTCCCCGCTGGATATGAGGAGCTTCTCCCCAGAGTCCCATCATACACACTGGTACAACACCAAGCAAACATCAAGGGAGCTTTGTTCTTTTTTTCACATTTTACTTTTTGTTCTTCTCCCTCCTCTCCGTTTCTCAAATGGAAGAGTTAGACAAGAGCATCCAACGCTCCGCTAATTAGGCTTTTAGTAGTCAACCACGGGTCAATTAGGAGTATGATTCAACAGCTAGAGAGCTCAGCTGGAGTTAAAGCTCCACAGATAAAAGCTAAAAAAAACACAACGCAGAAACAAAGTGTCCCTTTTTACTATGTACTATACGCATCTGTCTGGGCTCTAGAAATAAAAATACATTTATTAGATAACAGGGGTTGGGACACAGCGTACTGTGAGCTGTGAACGCCACACAGATAAACTCCATCACATTGAATTAAATTAACACTTTTTCGTTTGCTGCCACAACACCCCAAACATCTTACAACACTACAGAATCCACTCTGACTGGTTGACAGGCCAATCACACAAATTGCTTAATTACCAAAATAAATGCATAATTTAAAGATCTTGTGTCGTTGACTTGTGTGTTGTGTGTGCGTGCGTGCGTGCGTGCGTGCGTGTGTGCGTGCATGCGTATTTTTTTTGCTTTTCATACCTTTTCATACCAAGCATAAAAAGACTATACAGTTGCTGGTCCAGCTGACTATTTGCCTAACCCTAACCTAACCCTTGGAAGAAGGCACTGTTGTTTGTCTTCATTAAAAAATCCTTTGTGCTTCTTCATCATTTTCATTAGCGGGACCCCCGCCCCCCACCTCCTCTCCCCATATTTGTCGAGTGAGAGAGCAGAAGTACAACAGAACATGGGGTCACGCTTTAATCGTTTTCATGCTATCTCTGCCACACTACGAGGTGTTTGTTTTCTATCAACTGAGCTGAGGACGTTCCCACAAATGGGGGGCCCAGTGGCAGCTGTTATGGTCATACCCCATGCCAGTCTTGAGCACACAGAAGAGGGGGTAGAAGGGGGGGGGGGGGGGTATCCAAGTTCCTAACCTGTTTCCACCTGCATACAAATTGGTGCAAACAGGGGGTATGCTTCAACACAGTGAGATGGTCTGCATTTCAGTTTGCATTGCAATAGCACCGTTATCCAAACTTCTTTGCAACGTACATTACAGTTTATTTTTATTCTTATTTATTAAATACTTTATTAGTCAGAAATGTAAACATGTGGTACAGTCAGACATTAAGGCTAAAAGGATAACACAAAAAAAGGCCTGGGGACTTGTTTCCATTGTGGTCCTATATATATGTATTCATTTCATCAACATACTGTAGCATCATAAAAAAATATAGCATCAACAAAAACACTATAGGCCTATATGTACAAAAAGGAGAAAAAGCGGTGGCAGTGAATGACACCTCCTTTCGATGGGATTTTACATTTACCTCCCCTTTTTTTTCGAGAAAGAAACCAGTGATACACATCCTTTAATGGGATGGTGTCAGGGCATTCACACGCACGCACGCACGCACGCACGCACACACACACACACACACACACACACACACACACACACACACACACACACACACACACACACACACACACACACACACACACACACACACACACACACACACACACACACACACACACACACACACACACACCTCCCCTTTTTTTTCGAGAAAGAAACCAGTGATACACATCCTTTAATGGGATGGTGTCAGGGCATTCACACGCACGCACGCACGCACGCACGCACACACACACACACACACACACACACACACACACACACACACACACACACACACACACACACACACACACACACACACACACACACACACACACACACACACACACACACACACACACACACACACACACACACACACACACACACACACACACACACACACACACACACACACACACACACACACACACGGTGGAGGCAACCATCCAAGGCACCAACCTGCTTGTTAGGGGTTCAGCATCTTGCTCAAAGTACTTCGACTGACACAAAGTCAGGACGATGAGCATGGGGATGGAACTGGGAACCTTCCAGCTCCCATGACAGCCGCCACTCTGAGCCACTGCCTGCCACCCATAGATCAGACCATTGGTTCTCAAAGTGGGGTCCGGGGACCCCCAGGGGTTATTGAGGGGGTTGAAGGGGGGTCCCCAGCCAAATGATCGAGAGTTAGAACTTAAGAATCAAATGGACCCTTATGTGTCTATAACTCAGAGAGCGTACAAAGGGAACCAAATGGACCCGTCAGGGCATTCCACCTAACGGGTCCATTTGGTTCCATTTGTACGCTCTTAGAGTTAAATTAACACTGATGATACTGCAGTGTAGATTGGGGTTCCAGTTAGCCTCGTGTGGCCTGACGATATCACTGCGTGGATATGAGTCTGCTGGTGCTTCTATGAGGACTTTCTTTTCCCAAGGGGCGGGATCAAAAGAATGGCTCGGGACGCAATTGGTTAGACCTACAACCAACTACCAATTACAGTCTCCCATATTTGAATACTGGGCCCTGATTGGTCACCCCAGACTTCGGGAGCAGGAAATGGATTCACAACGGAGCGGTGCCAGACCCAAATCGCAGAAAATTTTTGCACTGGCAGATTCGTCTGGTCCCAAACACACCAAACACACTCTCCATGCTAGGACACAAACTATTAACCTTGCTTGATGTATTTACTATTTATTCTCTATATGACCCATGTTTCTAGAAGATCAACCTCAACTGTAGGATTGTAAGCATGTCATGGAATTATAACTCGCTAAAAGTTGGAACATTAGAGATCTACTGATCAATGTATACCACATAGATTATCAGATCATGTGATTGTCAGGTTAACTGACAGTAATCCATATGTTAACAATAGTTTATTATAATACTGTATATCCTAATCTGATATGTGCAATCTAAACTCGTCCTAGAAAGCTGGAAAAATACAACTAGGCTACCACACACACAGCTACAGGGTTTCCTGTGGAGGGGGAAAAAAAGATTGTCTCTTGTGTGGTTCATGTCAAGTCACCTTATCGTGTCACAGTATATGTTAGTTATTCTAAATATTTAGCTCACGATTAATCATTGTCTTACCGAGTTGGTGTAACTAGAGTTCCTGTGTGCTGTCCTCTACCTAGCACATTATTAAACAAGGCTTTTCATCAAGAAACAGCCTATTTTCTCTTCAGCAACATTCTCAAGGCATCATAGTCTTTCAAGTATAAGCACTTTGTCAGCACTTACTGATAACATGCTTTGATTTGAGTTGTAGGCTATGATTATGTCAAGCACAGGCTGTTTCCTCTATAAGCCTTGTTTCACTATTTCAGTTGTCTATCACCTTGGTAAAGGCCCATGCGTGCACGCTATTGACAGAATTCAATTTAGACATTTCTTTGTCTTTGGCATGTTTTCCAAGGTCGTCAAATAAGGATCTGTTGATTTCTTAAATGGCTAGTAACAACAAAATGATTTAGATTAATTTAGAATGTAACCACTTGTAAGCCCTACTGTACATATACTGTAGCCCTCAAATATCAAAAATATATGTCTGACTATTTTTGCCTAATGACATGCCCAAAATAGAAAGACCAGGTTGAAAGTGGTTACAGGCTTGGTATATTGCTGCCACTATAACTGCCATTAAAGAGATGTTACTTATTGAATGAGTTGTCTTTCTATTGTAAACAAAACAAATCTACCTTGTAATTTTCTAAAGAGGGCTACTGGGTCTCCTTCGTGAATGGGTAATTTATACTTGAAGTGGATTAAGACAATAAAAAAAAACTCATCTCTCTCTCTCTCACACACACACAATCGCATGCACGCATGCACACACACATGCACACCGCACACACCCACACGCACAACCCTGTAATGGTGCTTGGTGCATTCAAACAGATATAGGCCTATATGCAGGATGATAAGCATGTACTACTTTGTTCATGTCCTCATATTCTTCATGCTGAGCACAAGCATTTTGGTGCATACACTCATCCCACAATGTGAACCTAATTAAAAACGATATGAAGAGCAACTTTGACAAACCATTGTTTTTTCAACTCCCGTCCATGTAGCCTATTAGCAGCGATTGAAAAAGAAACTCAGGTTCCGTCAGCAAATTTTATTGAGCCTTTGCTCCTCCTACGGTTTTGAGGACTTTTCAATGACACCGTGCATCCCCCCTCCTTCTCTCTTCTCATCAAAAACCAACTGTAGATACAGCTCTTTCATGTAAGCCGAGTTTGAATGGTGATTATCATGATTTAAGCTCATTCTTAATTAACCCTGTTTTTTTAATTCCGTCTCTCCTGCTAATTTTAGTGAAACGAGGTACTGTACTATATGACGAGTGCTCGTGGGAGCTTGTTCCTTTAACCACTGAAACACTATACTGTATACTTAGCTTGACCGGGGTCCCCCAGGGGTCCGTAATTGGTCCCCTACTTTTCCCCCCTCTACACCAAATCTGAAAACTGAAAATAGCCGACCTACAAGCTCACAACACATCACAGCGCATTGCAAGCTTGTACATCTGCTATATTCACTGAATGTTCGCCCATTTTCAACGAACGTTCGCCTATTATGACGTGCCCAGAATAGGCTAAGGTTCATGTGGTTAAGGTAGGGCAAGAAAGATGCAGCATACCTCACTTTTCATCAGTGGTGGAAAGTAACTAAGTACATTTACTTAAGTACTGTACTTAAGTACAATTTTGATGTATTTGTACTTTACTTGAGTATTTCCAATTTCCAATACTTTTACTTCTACTCCACTACATCTCAGAGGCAAATATTGTACTTTTATTCCACTACAATTATTTGAAAACTTTAGTTACTAGTTATTTTTTCAGATATAAATTATGATATTATGAAACATACTTTAACCACTTTAGCCCTATTTTATACATCCGATCTATACATCCGAAGCTCTGTGATGTGTTGTGAGCTTGTAGATCTGCTATTTTCAAACATTTTAGTATGTTTACTTTTGTTACTTAAGTACATTTTGATGCCAATACTTTTGTACTTTTACTCAAGTACATTTTTAATTCTGTACTTATACTTGTAACAGAGTGCTTCTACATTGCAGTATTGGTTAACAGAGTGCTTCTACATTGCAGTATTGGTACTTTTACTTAAGTAAAGAATTTGAGTACTTTTTCCACCACTGCTTTTCATGCAAAACTAAAGCAGTAAAGCCTACTGTAAGTACAGTAGCCTACCAGTGGTTACAAGACCCATGCCATGGTGGCAGAGGAAATGAAATAACTAAAAACTGTGACAAAAACAAACTAAGACTGTGACGTTATTTCCTCATCCCCCTTTCTGACAAATCCTCCTTCACTTCCACCACACAACCAAACTGACAAGTTACAACGCAACCTAATTCTATTTCACATTTAACTTTAATGTCCTTAATAGCCACCGCAACTTAAAATGAGCAATAAAGCACGAAGCAGGCCACCAGGAACAATTTTTCTTGTATGTCATCAGGTAAGTAGTCGCATTCATCTTGTGAAGAAGAATACACTCAGTCCAATGGAACTCTCCGCGTGCGTGCATTCTTTTCCTCCTAAGCGAATTCAATCAGGGCTATTGATTTTCACTGAAACGGCATTGTGATCTATGCTTGCATAATATACACCAACTGGCAGCCTCTGCTTCCAACAGACATTCATCTTCGCCCAGGCACTGTGACTGAAGAAACACGGAGGGGGGGGGGGGGGGGGGGGGGGTACCACTAAATGCCCAGGCCCATGTAGTGCTTGCAGTGGTGGAGAGTAACTAAGTACATTTACTTAAGTACTGTACTTAAGTAAAATGTTGAGGTATTTGTACTTTACTTGAGTATTTCCAATTTCCAATACTTTTACTTCTACTCCACTACATCTCAGAGGTAAATATTGTACTTTTACTCTGCTACAATTATTTGAAAACTTCAGTTACTAGTTGCTTTGCAGAAATAAATCATTTCATTATAAAACATACATTAACCACTTTAGCCCTGTTTTATACCTAGGCTATTTGAAAATAGCCGATCTACAAGCTCACAACGCGTCGCATCGTGACGCGTTGTGAGCTTGTAGATCTGCTATTTTCAAACATTCGAGTACTTTTACTTTTGGTACTTCAAGTATATTTTGATGCCAATGCTTTTGTACTTTTACTCAAGTAACATTTTGAATTCCGGACTTTTACTTGTAACAGAGTATTTCTATATTGCAGTATTGGTACTTTTACTTAAGTAAAGAATTTGAGTACTTTTTCCACCACTGAGTGCTTGTTTGGTTCAGGAGGATAGGGAGCTCTGAGCCCTGGGCTTCAGGGCAGACAGGCTGGAGGCAGCAGCTTAACATTACATCACTAATTTTGTCCAACCGGGAACGCATCTGTGTAACCACTTTAACCATTATTTTATACTTTGGCTATTTCAAAATAGCAGATCTACAAGCTCATAGCGCGGCACCGAGTGCAACGCTATGAGCTTGTAGATCTGCTTTTTATCGTGGATTTTTTTTGCAAATCTTTGAATATATATATATATATATATATATATATATACACATATATATATAGTTTTTGTTTAACCCATTAAGACCGGGAAAGCATGTCATTTTAGATTTTAGCCACTTTAACCATTATTTTATACTTTGGCTATTCAAAAATAGCAGATAAACAAGCTCACATGAACTTGTAGATCTGCTATTTTTGAAAAATCATGAACATTTGTGAAAATCTTTGAATATATATATATTTTTTTAAACGAACATTTGTAACTCAAATGTTTGCTTCTGGAGGTCCCTGGAACTAAATATTTTTAGATGGGGGTCCGTGGCCAAATACATATAATTGTGCGTTTTCCGTTTACAGGTATGACATTGTGACGGAGGATATGAATTGTTTGAACTGGTGGATATCTCATTTTGGGATAAAACAGAGCATTCTTGGAGAGAATGTGAAAGAACATGCAGACATGGAAGACAATGAGGCATTAGCCTGGGGCACCATTCCTTTTCGGGTATATGATCCGGTCGGGAGCGGAAGTTAAAAAAATAAAAAGTGGCTGGATGGGCAGAACCGGAAACACGTCTCACCTCAAAATAGGTCCGTCCTAATAAAATCCTTGATGCGGCATAGTTTAGCTTATTTTTTAAATGTAAATGTGCGTGCACTATCTGGAGACTATTTAGCGTCTGTATTATCCCACGGGGAAATTCTATTCCATTTAAATAGGGATTGGGGAACCAAAACAAAGCAGCACCGCAAAACCGGATGGGCACAATCCGGAAACAGGATTGTTTTTTCCTTTTTTTTTTTCAGTAGGCGTGGCCTAGACCGGATCATATGGGTCTTTAGTAACAGACACCAGGCTTTCCTCCGAGGTGGAAAGACTGGTGATGCGAGGTTAATGAGGCATAAAGCCGTCCTCATCCACCTCGTGCACTATATCCACTCACAAAGATACAAAACAATCTTAGGAATATATTGTCTCTGTCGGGTGGAAACCTCTTATGTCCAAAACTGTTACTTTTCAGGATTCAAATTCAAAAACGGCAAAAGTAGCAGATCTGCAAGCTCAAAACGCTTTGCGCCGTGTTTCGAGCTTGCAGATCTGTAACTTTTGGATACTTTTGTGTGACGGTGTATAGTGTGTTCAAGTATAGGGCGTTAAGAAAATAAACACAAAAAGTTAAAATATGGAGATAAGAGTTTTCTGCCCGACAGCGACGATATCAAGAGTCAAACTAGACGTGTCGCAATTCAGGGCAATTGCAGAGTGTGGTTGCACCGACGCTAGTCGCGGGTCGCTGCCGCCGGGACTCGAGGAATACGCTGGGAGGAATACCGTTGGAGGCTGTGCCAATTACATTGTCACGTAACTCCTGAGATCACTTGCGTTCCATTTTGAGAGGATTGATCCCCCCAAAATAAGGTTTTTGCATCAAACGGTTACATTTTGAGCATTTGTGGCGCCCCCTATGGATCAAAGTGGAAATACTTTTGGGGATTTGTTGAGTAAACCACCCTTGACATGTGATTCAAATTTGGGATTGACTGGACGTTTCGTTCGTGATTTGTGGCCTTTTTTGTAAAACGAGCCCCTTCCGCTAACTTTGGAAGCCATTTACGGACGAACGGTATGGACTATCAAAATTCTGTTTCGGTCCAGATTATCGCATGGGTCCAGAGATCATGTGTACTGATTTTTGTGAAATTTGGAGAAAATATGTGGGAGGAGGAGCTAAAAGTGTGTTTTGAAGAAAATTCAAAATGGCGGAAAATCTATCCTGACGCAAATGGGCGTGGCCTATATGGGGAGTTGCGTCATGACCCAAGGAATCTAGGGAAAAACAAATTTTGATTTTACGACCTACGGTTCAAGAGTTATAGGCCAAAACGTAAAGGGGGCTGTTATAGCGCCACCATGTGGCCGATTAGTGTAATTACTTTTTCAATAATTTTGGACTAAATTATGAACCTCCCCTCCAAATCTGGTAACTCTAGCTCTTACGGTTTCTGAGAAAAAAATACTTGAATTTGAGTTTTTTCACTTTTTCATTGAAGCGGATGGGGAGATTTAATGCACTAATAAATCAATATCAATTAAACTATTTAACCAATCTCTTAGCAAAATACAAGCGCACGATTCCCGGTCAAGACGGTCATTTGGACACGACATTGGGGGATAAAAACTGTGGGAGGAGAGACGGTCTAAACTAAAGTTTATCTACATGTTGAAATAATAAAGTGCGAGGATTACTATAGTCTGGTTGCCCTGTTAGGGCAACCACACTAATTACTTTTCAAAGTGACAAGACACCACTCACATTTATCACTGTCAGGCAGAAACCTTATATGTCCGAGAGCAGTGGTGGAAAGTAACTAAGTACATTTACTTAAGTACAATTTTGAGGTATTTGTACTTTACTTGAGTATTTCCTATTTCCAATACTTTTACTTCTACTCCACTACATCTCAGAGGCAAATATTGTACTTTTACTCCACTACAATTATTTGAAAACTTTAGTTACTAGTTACTTTTCAGATCTAAATTATGATATTATGAAACATACATTAACCACTGTAGCCCTATTTTATACAGAGGCTATTTGAAAATAGCAGATCTACAAGCTCACAACGCATCGCACCGCGACGCGTTGTGAGCTTGTAGATCTGCTATTGGTGAGGTTATTGGTGCTGCTATTGGTGAGATCTGCTATTGGTGAGGTTGTAGATCAGTGGTTCTCAAGCTTTTTCCTGTCAAGGACCCCTAAATTGATTTGTATTTGGCCACGGACCCCCCAATCTGAAAACCTTTTGCGCCATGGACCCCCCCCCCCAGAAGAGAAGAGTTGAGTTAAAAAAAGAATCATGTTAAGAAATAGCAGATGGTGACGCCCTGCGGCGCTGTGAGCTTGTATATCTGCAATTTTAAAATAGGTAAACGTATAAATAGGTAAAGTGGTTAAAATCATTGTGATGCTGTATTAACATATTTGGCTGGGGACCCCCTGGAACCCCCCAAAGGACCCCACTTTGAGAACCACTGTTATAGATAACCAACTTACTTTGTCACATGACAAAGTCAAATTAAATAGGGCATTGATTTATGACAAAAAATATATACATAAAAAGATGAAATAAGGAGATACACGGGTTCTGCCTGACAGCTCTAACATTTAACATAAGAATGTCAAATCACTCCATTTCAGGAGTAGTTCATTCTTTCTTGAACAGCTCCATTTGTCAAAAACATTTTGTACCTATACAGTAATGATCACCTACATACACTACAGTAAACGTATTCTATGGTATTTTCTTCCCCCCCGTTGCAAAAGGTGCTGATTATTCCTATTAGAATGGTGTGATGTTCCATACCCAGTAACAGCACAATACAGGCAATGTCATCTGCCAATGTTATTTCATGCTCGGTTGGGTGTGAATCAATTTCATTCCAGGGAACAATTACTCAAGATTGCAGATTTTTTTTTTCTTGCCTCCATCTCTCCAATCATAACACTTGAATCAAATCATTGTGCAGCTTTAGGCCTGCACGTACGTACAGTATTAAAATGAAAACAGACACAAGCTGCTCAGTGTCGACTCGTGCCATCATGGGACATTGTCAAACATATTGCTGCAATATGCAATACTACTACTGGTGGACGAAGCACTCCATTTTTTTTTACTTAAGTAAAAGTATCAATACCACAATGTAGAAATACTCTGTTACAAGAAAAGGTCCTGTATGCTAAATTTACTTGAGTAAAAGTATAAAAGTATTGGCATCAAAATGCACTTGAGTACCAAAAGTAAGAGTTCTCATTATGTAGAATGTCTCATTTCACAAGTGTTCAAAATGCATAAAAATCTTCTGAAAATAGCCGATCTGCAAGCTCACAACGTGTCGCGTTGTGAGCTTGAAGATCGTCTATTTTCAAATAGCCAACGTATTATAGGATGAATTGGTTAATGCGTGTTTTGTAATAATAATAAAGGTCTACGAAGCAACTAGCAACTAAAGTTTTAAAATTCTTGTAGTCGAGTTATAAAATACAACATTTGCCTTTGAGATGTAGTGGATGTATGTATGTAAGTATGTATAAGTACCGAAAATATAAAATACTCCAGTAAAGTAAAAAATCCTCAACTTTGTACCTAAGTACAGTACTTGAGTACATGTACTTAGTTACTTTCCACCACTGATTGCATACCACTTCCTATTCTTTTTTCTCCCCCCCCCCCATGGTCAGTAAATACCACTCTGTGACCCCGGTGAACTGGTGACTCACAGCGTTTACATTGTTGGAGCAGAGCAGTCAAACAATACACGGGATGGATGACAGATAAAGCCTTGCACATTTCTCCCATTACTCACCCTGAAGAATGCTGGCCCCCGCGGCTACATGGACGGATCATGGATTCCAAGAGCCAGCCGGGCTGGACTGACTGACAGACAGACAGACATTTCTGGCCCTCGGAATTGGAATAAGTATAGAACATGGCGAGAGAGGCCTCATCGGGACTAACACGAGGAGCCACGCTTGAACAGTTAAAGAGGTTGATCAGTTTAGAGTGTGTGCAGTTTCCGACTAACCTAGAGGTGTCATTCAAGCCCAGCTACCTCTGACTAAAGGCGAAGAGTGCCGGCCACGGATCACCGGGCAGCGTAGGCGAGACAAGCACCTCTCCAATTAGAACCAGCTACCAGCTCTAATGTATTCACTCAGGCCCCTCCGATCTATCGCCAGCCTTTTAGTCAGACATGGATGGACATGGTTTGGTCACAAACACAAGTAAGATCCGAGGAAATAATATAATCAAACTCCAAAACAGACTAACTCGAAAGAACTGTCCCCCCCCCCCCCAAGGGAGTAACTGAAAGGTTTTGTTCTAAAAATGTGGTATCTGTCTATTTGAAAAGAGGTGAAATTATTCTTTGATGGCACAAAATCAATGATAACAATAATACAGTACATTTTAAAGGATACAGGAAACTATTATGCACTTGGTGTTGAAAACGCTAGTTGTTGCTGCACCTAATAAATATGTATAAGACAATAAATATGTGCTCCACACACATATGTTTTCCTTTTGCGATCCTGATCTACAATTCTGTCGTCTGAGAGAGCACCATGCACAGGCCAAACGGCAAGATAATGTGGTGTCACTGCACTACGTCTAGTCCTATGTTTTAGAAAATCAATTATTGATTCAGATAACTACGTTTTTTCAAAGTGTCTGAATGTGAAAGCAAATGATGTGTTTTTGGCATCACATTGTCCTTTCCTTTGTTACAACAAGAAACAGCTGGGTGAGGGATGTGCCTCATAGCATCCACAGATTTTCATCTTTCATGCCTCATGAGTCGCTCAACCCTGCACGGTAAAATCTGCAGGATAAATTAAGGGTTTTACCGTGTGTACACACATCGCACAGATATACAGATTTACTGAGGCAGCGCAATCTTCAAACGTTTGATTCCACAGAATATCAAAATGGACAAAGATGGAGCTATCTCGGTAAGAAGCATGTTAACATAATAAAAAAAACACAAAAAGGAGAGGAACAAGGCACTGATAGAGTTCCTGTGTTTGTAACGCGGGGGAGATGCATGGCGTGGCGTGTTGTACGCTACATCAACCTTCCGCCCACACACTGGATCTGAAAAGACACCTCGCTTGTTTGTTCGCCGAGTTGCCACGGCAATATTTCTATTTATCCAGCGAGACAGCTATACAAATAGATGAAGTGCAACAACATGACATTTTCTGTACTTCAATTACTTTGCGGGGCCGGGCCACGTGGGTTAAAAGCCAACAAACCATAACTTTCCCTGACATTTTCCTCCCCCCGTAGTGACCATTGATGGATTCTCCCTGACAAAGCATTCATTATCGCCGAGAACAGAGAGTGCACTAAAAATCTCTTCCCTTTTCTTCTCTCCCCTCCATCCTCTCCGCCGTCTCCTGTCCAAATCGAGATGAACTCGGGCTTGCAGAATAGAATGGTCTCAGTAACACACAAACATCAGAGGGGGGAAAAAGGGCGCATTGAGGCGCTGCAGGATATTCTGTTGCAATCAGAATGTATTTTCTTATTGCAGGGGCGTCCATTACTGTGCAGTTGGGCAGAAGAAGGGGCATATCAAATGGTAGACAACTGCTCTGTGCCAGTTCAGATTTTGATCCTGCCACAGCTAGTGGGAGAGAGAGGCTGTGGTGGAAATGAGCCACGATGCTGCGCTAGCGGAGATTAGCATCCCTTTTATCATTTATCTCAGAGTTCAATGCATCTGTCCTCGGTGGTATCCCAAGACACAGCAGGGCTACACATACAGTACCCCCCCTCCTTAAGAGATCCCGCCCAAAAGGTGCATTCACCCCTTTGACGAATGTAATGAAAATGAAAGAGATATCTCTTTTTTAGTACTATATTATCATATTTTAAATAATTGCATGGATATATATATATAGTATTGGTATCCCTTCCTTTTGCAGTCCGGTAATTACCTGGCAATTAGTCCGGATAACAACCAGATAATTACACAGTAATGAGAAGTATATATGTATACAGTATAGGCCTATACATATTCAGTTATGCTTTAGCTGCTTTTTGTCAGGGATTATTTAATAAACATTATTTGTTATACCTTTTACCTTGGTCTCCCTTCCCCTTTATTTGTCATAGCAAGAGCCAGCTATGACAATATACTGCGCACGCACGCGCGCGCGCGCGCGCGCGCGCACGCACGCACGCACGCACACACACACACACACACACACACACACACACACACACACACACACACACACACACACACACACACACACACACACACACACACACACACACACACACACACACACACACACACACACACACACACACACACACACACACACACACACACACACACACACACAGGCCTGATAATACGCATAATGGTTTCTGACACCAAGCCCAATGAAAGGTTTATCAGCCTTGAGTGAAAAGGAGAACTGTGAAGCTACATCACTACACATTACTGTATTAGTAAGGGTGACTATTTAACACACCACAATGAGTAAGGGGAAGGATTGAATTGTCAGGTCACACACACATATGTACACATCTATCCATGCACACATATGTACACATAGTGTATGCATCCATGCACACGTGTGTGTGTGTGTGTGTTGCGTGCGTGTGTGTTGCGTGCGTGCGTGCGTGCGTGCGTGCAAAGCAGTGTTGCCATGTCTGTTTATTATAGCGATTTTGGGCTTGTTTTTCTTATGTAAAGTCGCTTGTAAACATTGGTGGTTGTTGGTTGCATTTTTTTTTGGCTTGTTTAAAAAATGCAGTAGTAGTTTGTTTAAATCAGTATGTGGTTCTCAAACATTTTCATGTCAAGGACCCCCAAATTAATGTATTGGTCCACGGATCCCAATCTGAAAATATTTTGTGCCAGGGACCCCTGTACCAGAAAATATCCCACATTTTCCCCTTTTTTTCCAAGGTGTTTTTGAAAAGAGCAGATCTACAAGCTCACAACTCGTCACATCGGGACGCGTTGTGCGACTGTAGATCGGCTATTTTCAAATAGCCGATGTATATAGGTCTAATGTGCTCATGTGGCCTATAGTCGCTTCTTTTGGGCTTGTTTCCATAGACCTTAGAGCTTATTTCTCTCGCAAACTCTGGCAACACTGATGCAAAGGCTTATGCACAAATACAAACACATATTATATATACGCACATCAGCACACACCCTGCAGGCATGGCGAGGGCCCTGATCCACCCCACAGGCACTGCACTGATTGTCTGATAGCATTAGCATTCCTGTCCGCGCCTGATAGAAACAACACTGAAATCAGGGCATCACTTCCAAGATGTTCACATCACACACAGAACCCCATCTATTCACCCTGGACAGGCTAATAAATAAAAGAGCAACCCCCCGTGGCAGTAACAAGGCTGTAAAGTATAGCTCTGTTTTACAGGTGAATGAGACGGCGGGGCTGAGAGAAGAGGGTTAGCTCGCAAAAGCCCAGAGCTCAGTGCTTTACAAGGCTGGAAGGGTGTGTGTTGTAGAGTCTATCCAATGCTGCTCTTTCTGCTTCTATTAAGCCTCTGCAGATTGACTCCGCAGCCTTCCCCTTCCATGCTATAATGGAAGTTTCACGACGTCACACGGCATGTGGGTAATCACGTGCATGCATTGGGGCGATAACGGTTTCTAATAAAGATGATTTTCAAGACATATGATATCAATTAGAAAATCTGATGCGGTTTTTAAAAGCCATACAGCAAAAAGAAGGGAGAAAAAGGGGAAAAGTCAGCAATTGCACGCTGTGAAGTTGCACTTGATGAACCAAAAGCAGAGCAGTGCCAGCGTTGCCATGTCTGCTTATTATAAGCAAAACATTTTGGGATTGTTTCTAAAGTGTACAGTAGTTTGCTTATTTGGGCTTCCTTCATAATGTTGTTTAACCTAGTGGTTCTCAAAAAATGTCATGCCAAGGACCCCCAAATGAATATGTGTTTGGTGCCAAGATTTGTGTTGTTGGGGGTGGGGGCGGTAGCAGATCTACAAGCTCACAATGCGTCACAATCTCGTAGATCAGCTATTTTCAAATAGCCAACAGTGCTCATTTGGCCTAGTCTTGTTTTCATAGGTTGCTTATTTCTCTCGAAAAATCGGGCAACCACAGAGCACTGCAGCCAGTGCAGCGCTGTGGATGGAAACAAACGGAATGCCTCGCAGACATCTTGTTATATTTACGCGGCTTCTGTTTTACTGAGAGCGCTGAAGAAAGGAAAAAAAGCAGAGCAATCACGGCGGTGAGCTATAACACAGCAGCCTCAATTACAGAGAACATCTGAGCAACCCAAACATTGGCCTCATCATGTTAGCCGTACGACTCCCCTGCTCCGGTCCACAGAGACTCTGCAATCAGCGGTGCACAACACAAATATAAACACATTAGCCTTAATTAGATTGTGGCCAATGCTCTGACTTCATCAAATCTAATACATGTTGCGCTGGACCTAATCCAGCCGCAAACGGTTGCTATGGCGTTATTGTCTGTGGCTGCTGCCGTCGTAGGAAGGGCCGGGAGGAATGAACACCGCTGCTGCTGGGGATAGCTAGTGGTTTCTGTAACCGTTCATCCACGTTCACGCAGGGCCACACATCACAATTCAATTCAAAGGGCCTTTATTTGTATTGGCAAAAGAAATCACTTGAAACACTTAACATACATACGTTTGACAATTTTGTATATGTAATATATAAAATATGATATATATATATAATATAATATGTAAAAATATGTTACGTATTCCTCGATCTAACTTAATCTATGCACGTGTTCGTGGTGTGGTCATTACTTATCCATTGTACGTTTGCTAATGAGATCGTGTTGCTGTAACTGGTGAATCTGAATGGGAGTGTGTGTGTGTGTGTGTGTGTGTGTGTGTGTGTGTGTGTGTGTGTGTGTGTGTGTGTGTGTGTGTGTGTGTGTCCGACTGCCGTGCTGCGTGTGTGCATGCATGCATGCCTGTGTGTGCAATCGTGCATGTTTGCAAAAGTCTGTGCAATATATGCTGTATGTAATTACAGTAGGCTACGTGCGTGTGCGTGCATGCGTATAGTATAGCTGTGTTTGCATGTGCACGAAAAAGCATACTGTATATGCAAGCATGGTAGCTCTTGGGTGTGTGAGCATGCATTTGTGTCTAGCGACTCGTCCACTTGCGTCGGTGTAAATGTGGCGCAGGCGGGGGGGGGGGGGGGGGGGTTGGAGGCGGGGGGGCGGGTGGAGGTGGGGGGCGGCGGGGAGCACACATATGTGTGTCAGCGTAAACCATGTGTCACATTCAGCATATGCTCCTGGGCAGCGCTCCCTGACTGTCCCCATTACATTTCGGAGGGCCAGGGTGGGCTGGGAGCACGCGACAGGCCTCGCCTCTGAGATGACCTATAGGGCAGTGGTTCTCAAAGTGGGGTCCGGGGACCCCCAGGAGTCCTTGAGGCGGTTCCAGGGGGTCCCCCAGCGAAATCTGTTAATATTGCATGACACCACATTAACCCTACAGTACATTGGTTACTTTAAAATAGCGAATCTAACTGCTATCTTCCCAAATTTTGAATCCTTTTGAAACATTTTAACAACGAAAATCTTGTAAAGGCTTTCCCAGGCACAAAAACATTTTCAGATGGTGGTTTGTGGCCAAATGCAAATGAATTGGGGGTCCTTGACAGGAAAAGGATTGAGAGACACTGATCCAGGGGGACAGTGTGGAGGAAGAGCCCCCTATAGCCAGAAGGTGATGGAAGGTGGGCCAGGGGTCCTCAAAGGGCAGGAAGGGGGAGTAGGTTGTCCCCTCTCTCTGCTCATGCAGACAGTCAGTAGGTCGGAAGTGTTCAGCACAAATAAGCTCATATACACCAACACTATACTGTGACTTTATATAATATACCTGATGCTTTATCATATGCTGAATATGTTTTCCGACTGCAAGAGAACCAGTTCTGCCTTCCTTATAGAGCCAGCTATGCATTGCTAATTAAAAAGTACTCAAATCTTTTACTGAAGTAAAAGTGTCAGTACCCTATTGTAGAAATAAACTGTTACAAGTACACGTTCGAAATTCTAAATTTACTTGAGTAAAAGTACAAAAGTATTGGCATCAAGATGTACCAAAAGTTAAAGTAGTCATTACGCAGTTTCACAAGTATTCAAAATGTATAAAAATCCTTTGAAAATAGCAGATCTACAAGCTCACAATGCGTCGCAAAAAGACGCATTGTGAGCTATAGATCTGCAATTTTCAAATTGCCAAAGTATATAAATTATATAAGTCTGAAATGGTTTTGTAATAAAAAATAAAATCTACAAAGTAACTAGTAACTAAGTTTTCAAATAAGTGTAGTGTAGTAAAAGTACAATATTTGCTTCGTTACTTTCCACCTATGGACTATTTGATTTGACTGTATAGCTTCCTGTTATTTTGTTCTGTTGTCTGTGTTCCTTTCTTCTGTATTCTCTCTGTCTTTTCACAGTAGATTATGAAAATTATGTACATTAGTATGTACAGTACCTGGACTACAGTATATGTATATGTGACATACATGTTTGTTGCATGTTACATGTATTTACATGTGCATAACTGCACACAAAATTGCGTTCGCACTCATGTAACTGCATACATAATTGTATTGCATACGCACACATAACTGCATACTAAATTGCAGACGCACACATAGCTTCACACATAATTGCAAACAAATGATGCATTCATACAGTACATGCCTTAATGTATACACGTGTGTGCTTACACTTGCAAATACATGCAGATACAGCACCATTACCATGCATACAGTACATGCATATCGTCTCTGGTTGTGAATAGAAAGCAGGTTGTGTGTGATTAGAGTAGACAGTGACCACTATCGTCATTGAAAATTCATTGCGAGAGAGCGAGAGAGAGAGAGAGAGAGAGAGAGAGAGAGGCCCTCCCTCCTAGCCTATATCTTAAACTCTTTGACTGAGATTTCTTGTCATATTTTGGCTCACACTGCCAATGACGAGAATGACGAGATTTTGTGTTTTCAGTGGTTTTACGCTAGATGGCGCTGTTCGCTAACGCATGAGTGGCCATTTCATTCTCGGTCACACACAGAGATCCAGGAGATTACGTGATCGCAAGATCTCCTCCACCATTCACTTCCTTGTTATTCGATTTGGAAAAACGCCTTTTTCTCGCCTCCCCGGATTTCCTCTGCATTTTTGACGAGACATGCTATATTCAACTAGCGAACCAATTTTTTCCCCACGGAAGCACAGAGAAACCCTCCGTGTTTAGCAACCATCGGGGCATCGATCATACTGGAGATACATATTCTGTGACTAGTTGAAAAGATAAGGAAAACGCTGGCAGTGGCTTAGCAAACAATGTTTTATTTCTGGCAGTCAAAGAGTTTTAACAGTCTGCCGCTGTTAACTGTACATGACACAGAGGGTTCACACACCACTCTGACACTGGTAGAATGACTGGCCAGAGACCAGTGGCTCTTCAGCTTACAGTGCCAACAGATCTCCCTATACAGACGTCTCAGTCCCCTCCGCCTACAATCTGTTAAGACACTTAACAGTCTGCTCTCTCATACTCAGCACTGGTCTTCTTTATTATCCTGCTTGCAGTATGATGCTGCCTTCTTTGAAAACATTAACCTTATTAACATCTTTGTTTACGTTGTGCGTGATTTATTACACTGATGATGGAGTTTGTTGTGTTCAAGGAGAGGTTTCATTAGTCACTCTCTGATTCTCCACTGACTGCACATAAAGAGAATATACAGGGTACATTATGATGGGAGAGCAATTTTGCAACTGGTATAAACACAATCTCTACAATGTGTGCAATGTATGCAGTATGTAGAACGGGCATTGTGCAAACAAATAAACAAATAATAAACAAATAAAAATAAGGTTGGGCTCCCCTGCCCCACCTGCGGACGGACGGATGTGCGGCTCACGCATCGGCCTCCACAGCCACGCTGGTGCCACCAGCGGTAACGTCACTAGCGAATACAGGAACGCTCGCCCCAAAACACGCTCACCCCGGGTCAAATACAGCGACCTCGGAGCGGTGGGCGAGTGTGTTTTGGGGCGAGCGTCTCGGTTACCTCACTAACCCCTTTTCAGTGAATATCTTAGTTACGCCAACATTGAGAAGTATATTCATAAGGATCCCTATTTGACCAAAGGAGACGAGACGTACAGTAGATCGTGACCACACTAGGACATTCCCAGCCTGTGTCGTGCATCATCACCACTGAACTCTGCCTTGTGATTTGTGTGGCTTTGTTAAAACTGTAAACTGAATTTTATATTGCAGTCTTCAGACTGTTTTCTTTACAGAAAATCTTTCAGTTGTCTTCACCCAAGTAACAATGTCGTCATAGATCAGTCAAATCAGATTTCAAATAAAGGATTTTCCTAACCCACTGCCAATTTTTTCTTTATTGTATAAGCAACTACTATGATTTTTTTTCTAGACAGAACATAATTTTATTCTTTCAATGTGGGGCCATTTTCACACAGAGAGAACCCTTAAATGTCACAGCAGCTGTCTCAGTGGGTCCCTGGCCAACGGACACAATGAGTGACGTTAAGAGTCCTGCTGCTGTAATGTGCAAACATCACTGATGGAAATCTTTGGCTTTGACCTGAGCTGTGTTCTCTCTTGTTCTCCAGCCAGACTTGGAGAGCAGTACCCAAAGCTGCGCGCAGTTACACATCTCTAATTCCGTATAATTACCAGCCCAGCCATCAGTGCAGAGTAACACAAGAACCCGTCTGAAAACATATCACAGATTGATTGCCATTTGCAGTAGCCAATGGGACTAAGTTAGCAGTGACAGTATGAGCTCTGCTCTGAGTTCACCTCTGTCGCATCGAACAGGCCAAGAAAATGAAGAAGTAACCTCAACATAATTTTGTCTATTATTTGTAAACAAATCTCTATATATAAAAACATATATACCCTATTGAATCTCTTTATTGCACGAACATTGTTCATGTGAAGCAGTTTGTTCATACTTATTTATTGTAATTTTGCTCTCTGGGTCTCCGACGATGCGAGCAGTTTTCGCCGGGCAGGCAGAAACCTGGCGGAGTGGACACAGCAAAAACAAAGAGGCTGTATACAATATTAACAACTATATGATTTATTTATCGACAAAAATGCATAGTTTGTTTAGAAAAAAGCTGCGACAGTCCTGTCTGTCTGTCTCTCCTGTCTGTTCCTAGCAGCAGCCAGCAAAAGCCGCCTGTATACGCTCTGGGGAGCGCTGAGGCCGGCCACAGTGGACAGAAAATAGCTCACTTCTGTGACCGCCCCTCCATAGCATGGGAAAAGAAGGCCGTCCTTCAACCATTCGAACCAATCATCAAAAAGTCACACTAAACGCCCACATTTTTAAGAAACGCCCTCATTTCACCGGCTAAATGTAGGGCTGGGGATGTTATCCCATTCAAAAACATAATTGGAAACATCTGTCTATTTGTTCTGTCTTTTTTTCTCCCTGTCTGCACCATGACCAATCTGACATTTGCAAACACATCTCTGGACCTCCAATCGAGCCTTGCATTTTGTCAATGTGCGTGTGTGTGTGTGCGCTTGATTGCCTGCCTGCGAGTGTGCATGGCATGCACAAACACTCACGTGTGTGTGTGTGTGTGTGTGTGTGTGTGTGTGTGTGTGTGTGTGTGTGTGTGTGTGTGTGTGTGTGTGTGTGTGTGTGTGTGTGTGTGTGTGTGTGTGTGTGTGTGTGTGTGTGTGTGTGTGTGTGCACGTGGCTCCAATGTACATTTGGACAGAGCAATGAGCCAAGGATGGGGTGGGGAGCAACCTCAAGCATGGCAACCTGTTCTCAAATATCCTATGATTCCAGTGGGCGTGGGCTTTGGCTGAAGTATGAGTCAGACATAAGGTCCAGCCAAAAGAACCAAACAACAGAGAGAGGTAGGCTTAATCAAAGGATGCCTCATCAGACAGACAGACAGACAGACAGACAGACAGACAGACAGACAGACAGACAGACAGACAGACAGACAGACAGACAGACAGACAGACAGACAGACAGACAGACAGACAGACAGACAGACGGACAGAAAGGTTAGGCAGATGGGACATGCTTAAGGGCAGACATAAAGGTTAGAAGCGAACAAACAGAACAAAGACAGAGAGACAAACAGTAGTTTGTTCAGCAGACAGAGGGGTACTCATGAGACAGACAGAAAGACAGATGGACATGCTTGAAGGCAGGTCAAAACAAAAACAGAGAGAGAGGGGTAGACAGATACAGGCAAGAAAGATAGTTAGACTCTTGGCCAGATATATAAGACAGACAAACAAACAGATGCTTAAACACTTAAACCATATATATTTCGTTGACAGGGGTTCCACAGGGGTGTGTACTTTACCCGCCTCTTATTTCAACCTAAAATCTCACAACGCGTCGATCTGCTATCTTCACCGAATGTTTGACTATTTTCGCAGAATGTTCGCCTGTTATTGGGCTACGTGCCCAAAACATTAGGGATGCTAGGACTTTAAAGGCATACATAAAGATAAAGAGAGTAGTAATAGACATGAGGACAGAGGTAAGGCAGTGGACTCTGGCCGACAGGCAGACAATCATAATACATTCAGGCAGGCAGATACACTTACTTAGTTAGATAATGAGCAGAAAGAAGTGTACACAGACAGACTGGCAGGCAGACAGGCAGACACACAGACAGACAGACGATGTGGTCTTGGTCCGGCCCAGATGATAATACTGTACAGAGCAGCGCAGAACTTTTCATTTTCTTTCTGTTTTCCTAGGCGAAGGTCATTGCTTGCCTTCCTCTCTTTATATACATTACATTTCACAGTCTATTGCTCCATTCTCATCTAATGACTTGCAGACTCCTCTGTCTGATTTGCGAGACATGAGAGTGGACATGACAGATGAAATGACTTCAATTCCGCTCTGGAGTGGGAGATACATAACCTGTGCAATGGAAATGCACACAAGATAAATAACAAATGGAGAGCCAGACAGAACTATCAAGAAATACAATCATGAAGCAATAAGCCTGCCATGACAACAATCCAAACCAGGGCAGAGAATTACATGATTAAAGTTTGTTTTATGGAATCAGAATAGAAATTGTTATTATTGTTTCATGAATTCTATTGCTGCAGCATTGCTTCCTCTGGTTGCATGATGTGGACGACAGTACAATCACATACTGTATAGAGAGTGTATCGGCAATAAACTATGAGAATGTTATTAAGGACCTCTCAGGAACACTTACTGTAATGCAGACTGTGCTAGCACCTAGTATATATATCATCATAATATATCACTGTGGGAGTTGTCAATATCCCTCTGCAATAATGTCACCAAGATAGATTCCCGTACATTTATTGTACTGACTTTGATAAATAACAGCGTATACAGTACAACCAAACTAATCAGCAAACAAACTAAACAAAATGATCAAATCGAGCAAAAACAGACTTGTGTAATAATGTGCAATATTGTCGCCGTCAGACAAGAAACCGTGTATCTTAATTTTTTCTTCATTCTAAATGAATGGCCTATTTTATAGTTCTACGTATGACAGTATCACGCAAAAGTGGTACATTTTTTTTTGCAGATCTACAAGCTCACAACTTGCCGCGATGTGAAAGGCCAGGTTGAAAGAGGTTAAGTCAGTCTAGTGGGTTTAATAAATTAACAATGAAAGCTTGGGACTAAATAATAACTACATTGGATCCATTGGAACAAAGGTATTTTGGACATACAAGGTTTACGCCTGACAGCGATAATATAATACAAATACATTAACATGTAGTTGTGCTGTAGTATCATCTTATCTCAAACAAACGACAACTTCACACAGGGCTCCATGATTTACAGTAATAGGGGGATTGCTCTAATAAATCAATACTATCATGGCTGTCGGGTAGAAAGCTTGTATGTCCAAAACAATTACTCAGGAAATGGAAAAAGGAACCTGTGTTCAAATGCATCCAATGTACAGTAGTTATTATTTAGTATCAAGCTCCTGTTAATGCTTTTCATTGGTTATATATTTATAAAACCCACAGACAGACTTGACCATTTTCAACTATTGAGCTATTTTCGCTACTATTATGCGACACTGTCATATGAAATATAATAAGTACAAAGATGAAATATGGAGATACAAGGTTTCTGCCTGACAGTGATGCTATATGCTTTTAGCCAGTGTTGCCTCAGGGCTCTTATTTGAAATGCTACAAATGCGATGGCAACAGAGGATAATTTAATAGGTTTTCTGACTTGCCAATCCCCAGGAGTCAACAACATGAGACATGTGGAAGAAAAAAAAGAAACGCATGCTATTTCAATGTGCATGTTGGCTCCTCTTCCTTGACTCTGCAGCAGCTAACTCTGATAGAAATTATGTTTATTTCTTTTTTTTATATGTCGCTCTGTCGGGTGGAAACCTCATATTATGTCCAAAACTGTTACTTTTCAGGATTCAAATTCAAAAGTAGCAAAAGTAGCAGATCTACAAGCTCAAAACTCGGGCTTTCGGATCTGCTACTTTTTCTGCTTTTGTGTGACGCTGTAGTGTGATCAAGCAGGGCTGTTCATTTACGGGAAAAAAACCCCCAAAAAGTCAGAATACGGAGATAGGAGGTTTCTGTCCGACAGCGACGGTATCTATCTTTCTGAGTGGCGGCAGATGTTCCGCATTCTCCGGCAGCGCTCCGTTCCAGAGGGAAATCAGGGAAAACTACACACTATAAAATTAAACCACTGACACTTCACCGGCACTGAAAGCAAATAGGGCCCGCAGCATCGAGGAAGCTGGAGCAAATCCATGATTTCTCATTTTTTGGGGGGGGATCCCATCTGTGCTAACTTTCATTAACACTGGGCTGTATCTACAGTGAACTGTTTTCTCTTCTCTGACGGATAAACATAGCTTCTTTTATTCACCGAAGCCCATTGTATACCGTGCAATATCACAAAGAAACACACATGGCCGTATGGGATTAAGGAATCCCACGTGAGCAAAAACCTGTCCATGTGTGTTTTTCATCATATACAAAGCAGAGAGATGATTATTAATATTTACATTAGCCGGTGCTAATATAGTTGGTTTGCCTCTATGTTGTTCCAGCTTGAGCCAGCTCTGTGGTTCTTACTGGTAGAGATAAAGAGTGAATGACTGTCATTTTATAATAAGACAATACTGAAAGCTATTGGTGATGGTCTGCATTTCTATAGCGCTTTTATCCAAATTATCGGTCATTCTACATAACTACACAGTAAAGTCGTCAGTGTTATAACTTGACTCTTTGACTGCCAGAGTATTTTCATAAAGTACTCCCCCCCAGTGCCAGCGATTTTCGTGTTTTTTTTGTTTTGTTATTTTGTTATTTAATTTTCATATAGTAAGTCTAGCTGCGGTTTTGAACACATACGATGGTTCCACCAGTAGAGAGCAGCAAATAGACACTTTCATCAGCTCGCTGACTCGCTGCCCCCCCCCCCCCCAACAGAGCCAAACAGTGAAATACGTCAAACCGGATGTGACGTGTTCTCAGATTCTCCGATTGCAAAAATGTACGATGTGATACACGACAGCGATGACTGTTCGTCACCCAGACTATAGATTATAGAAGTGGAGCTCTGCGTTCGTTTTTTATACCGTGTGAAAAACCGTGTGTTTCCCTATTCTGGCCGAAAATGACCAGGAAAAAAAAAAGAAAACCGGAAACGGAATCTGCGTCATAAAACCGGATGCAAGTCTGGGTGAAGTAAGTGGAACTCGAATCCTAGAGTGAAACATTGCAGAATAGCGCGATCAGAGATTAAACAATGAACGCGCGTCCAACGCGTCTAACGCGTCGACGGCCAACTGGACAAACTAGCAATTGACGCGTTATCGAGTCAACCGCAGAAAAAACAACATCAAATCTCTTAGTATGGTGTTGGGCCAACACGAGCCTTCAGAACAGATTCAATGTGCCTTGGCACATTGAATCTCTGTGTGTGTGTGTGTGTGTGTGTGTGTGTGTGTGTGTGTGTGTGTGTGTGTGTGTGTGTGTGTGTGTGTGTGTGTGTGTGTGTGTGTGTGTGTGTGTGTGTGTGTGTGTGTGTGTGTGTGTGTGTGCGCCACTGTGTACACAGTCAAATCCTCAGTGTTAATGTAATTTTTGTGTCATGATCCAAGGATCCATGGGAAAAAACATATTTCGATTGTTTGACCTACGGTTCAAGAGTTATAGGCCAAAATGCGAATTGGGCTCTTTTATAGCATCACCATGAGGCCAAATTGGAAGAAAATTGCAGGTTCTTCCTTGGCCCACTGGGAATGGTCGTGTAAAGTTTAACAGAGATGAACTGTTCACAGACAGACAGACAGACAGACGGACAGACTCAGGAGCGAAAACATAATCCATCGCCAGTGGCCATTCCGGCCTGGCAGGGATAATAATATATGAATCTATACATTTTTCATCCAGTCTTCTGACTTCTGCAAAGGCACAATAATTTACCCGCTTGGCAGTTTCTTTCACATGTTACACTATACTGTACTGCAGGCTATATGTGGCAATGAAGGGCAAGGCAAACGACCTGCACCACCTCAGGCACTCTGAGGAAATTCAAGGTCTCGTACAAGGTCCTGAAATCGTTCTACTCTGCTATAACCCAGAGCATCCTGGCAAGGGCCGTGACCGTCTCTATATGCTATGGAAATAGCTCTTCCCAGGATCTGCAAGTGCTGTAGGAAGAACGGTGGTGAGGTCAGTTGAGCGCCAACACACCACAGGGAACTCTCTCCCATTCGTAGGCACACAAGGCAGGCTGATGAACCGCCGGGGCCTGATGGTCAACAAAATATATAATATGTCTGTAAAAGAAAGGTTTTCCGTCTGTGAATGTGTTCACTGTAATTGTCGATGGATTTGTTGCAGAATTATATAGTTCTATAGTATCAATCATATCCGGAAATTGAGCTGTGGAATTTTCGATTCCTTAGCAATATCCAGTCCCTCCCCGACAACTGATTTCGTTCGATCCGCTTTGATTTCTAGGTCCCATCTCTAATACCATAATTTCTGTCCCAAATTATTATTTTTTAACATTAGCTGAAGTACGCAAAAAAGAGTACAAGAATTCATTTATGCCATCTGCTGAGTTTCGTATTTTATTGTATTTTATGTACTTTATGTATTAGTTGTGTTTTTACTGTCTGTTGTATACTGTATGCCACAGTGCCAAAGGCAAATTTCCATTTTATGTCAAATTTTATGGACAATAAAGTTTTCTTTATCGTTGCCTTTAAAGTTTGAGTAGTCATTTCGGTAGTCATTTCCCTTGATTGCCATGTTTGGGGTCTCTGTAGACATGCTAAATGTACAAACCAAACAGACACATGTTACTGTAGAAGGATTCTGCTCTCGTGGAAATCATCTAGCGCTCCATAAACATCTTCCTCGCTGGCAGACATGATGATTTTCCAGAAAATTACGTTTACACTTAGAGGTTCGGTAGAGGAATGTAATGTCAGGGGGGTAACCTTTAATAACATAAAAACGCTTTGAGCCAGGTGCCATGGGGCAGTGGGTGAGGCAATATGCCACATTTGTGGGGGGAGGGGGGTATCCGCTGCACAAGTAAATACATATTTTCTAAGATCGCATTAAAGGATTAAAGGTCATGGATCATTTTGAGCTGCGGTCTTGGATACATCTACACTTTTGAACGAGTTTACAGCTGGTAACGTTGAGATGACAACAGCGTGGAAGGCCAAACACCTAGGTTACAGGCTAGTGGGATTTCAAATTGAAAGCCAGTAATGAGCATTAATTAAATTACCGGTATATATTTTTTTGGTTTTAACTTAATTTGGACCCAAAATGACTGATTGGTCCAGTAGTTCGCCTCAGCTGGCAGCCACAAACAGGCTGCAGTGTACCTCTTTGGGGCAACAGTATATAGTAATTGTCTGACAACATCGTAGAAGGGATCCCCGAAAAGATAACAGAAAAGTAAGTCTCCCTCAAGGTGAACTCTCGCTCTGAAATCTCATGAGAGTCTAGTTGTTGCAGGAAGTGTACGGATTCTCATTACTAGAGAAAATCACCTTTCCTATACATAAATATTACACATGAAAAGCACAACCAGCAATTAATAGAACATTCATGCCAGGTAAACAAATACTTTTTAATTGTCAATTTAAGGGATCTGCATTTTAATGACGACTATAATTAGGGAGAAAGGGGCCATTAACACTGCAGGCTGCTACAGTATTAGTGTCTGTGCCCAGAGACATACTATTAATATGTTTTATACTTGAATTATTGATCAATGTATGCATGTTGCAATATATATAACTTATTAATAGCACAGTGTTTGGCATATGTGATACTTCAAGAAATTTGAAAGTCTTGTCAGTTCTCTTTTGTTAATCTAGGTGATCACATTTTCTGTCTTTTCTTATATTGTAGTATTTTCTTTATCTTTGATGTCTGATTTAGATGTGAAAAGGGTAGGCACAATAAGCCATTGGCTGCCCGCCTTCACTGATTCTGTTTCACTGATTCATATGAAATAAAACATACTCTCGCCATGCCTTCGGCCTGGCGGAGACAATGAATATGTTGTATTTTTTTTATTGCTTTTAATGACCGAAATAAAACGACTACTGCTAGATTACGGCAACAGGTGGTCAGGCTAGGTCAGAGCAGCTTCAGCTGAACCACAATGAACAGATGTCCTTTTAACTCTGGGAGCGAAAAAGACTTGAAAGGGGTAAAAAGTCATCTCAACGCATCTGAGGAAGGGGACTCACATAGTTGCATGCATTATGGGCACATGGACAAATTCACAGAGGCAAGCATGCACGTCATAAATGCGCTTGCACATACTGTGCACACGTTAACATTCTGGTGAACCATACATTCAATTCAAATATGTACAAGCATGTGCGCACACACACGTGTAGCTGCCTTCAGAGGCCATCCCTGTGTTTCTCTCTCTGCCTGCACACACACATCCCTGCACAGACAGACAGACACACACACACACGACACACACAACAAACGCACGTTGTGTTTGTGCCCTATCCAAAAGGTTATTCTCCGGTCAACATCTGCGCATAATAGTCTGACTCTATCATTAGTCTCCACTGTCTGTGTACTGGACATGAATGCTGTCTGCTTATTCTGTCTGTGCTCTGACACACACACACACACACACACACACACACACACACACACACACACACACACACACACACACACACACACACACACACACACACACACACACACACACACACACACACACACACACACACACACACACACACACACAGCATATACAGATTTAGCCACAACTGAAATACACACATTACCTTTATGTGCTGTATAGGCTACTATGCCTGCAATCAAACACAGCTCAATACAACAACATATTCACTTCAGGGCACACAACAATATCTATTTTTTTACCAAGTAAAATGATAAAAATGATTATACACAATTCAGCTCTATTGAATGTAAATGTTAACTCACCTGGAGAATAAACTCGGTTGGAAACCAAAGGACTGTCACCGATGATAATTACCTTCTCTTACAACTGTCACACATGTGACTGAGGCAGCAGTGTTCACTCCCTGACAACTCTGCTCTACTTCCATGAGGTGTAAAGTTACATTATAAGCTGTATTTTCACTCTCTCACTCTTTTACTACCAATATAACTTGTGTCAAACACCTTCCTGTGTGTCTGATTGCAGCAGGTGTGTGAGGAAGGGGGCGGGGCGGGAAAACCGGAGCATTTTAAAGAGCCCACCTGAAGCCTGCTTAGGGAGTGTCTACCATTAACTGCATTCACAAAATGCGTATATGTTCTAGGTCTAGGGAGTACCTGACAATATTCGTCTCAAATCGCTGTTTTTCTATTTTCTTTCATTTTGAAGACTATAGGCCTATCGTCCTGTTGGATGTGCCCCCAGATATTAAGCAAGCACACAATTAGATTAATGAATTGAACTAAGAGAAATACTTTGTTTGAATTTCATGATGTTTATTCAATTGTACCAAACAAAGAGAATACAGCCAAAGTGAAATAGACAAAATATGCCATCACACTAGGCATGTCAATGGAACAGTAGGTCTGCTATTACCTTATATTATGTTAGATAGCTGTAACTTTGTTTCAACAGGATATATGTGCTATGTTACAAAATAATAATAAAATAATACTTACCATACATACACACACACACACACACACACACACACACACACACACACACACACACACACACACACACACACACACACACACACACACACACACACACACACACACACACACACACACACACACACACACACACACACACACACAGTCATACTACAGACATTCTTACTGTCCATCCACAGCCCTTTCAGGGCTGCTTTCAGGATTCTGGCAATTAGACCATTTGCAACAACAAGCCAACCTAGTAAACTGATGACCCACTAAAGCCAGACTGATTCACACTTGGTTGCGTTGCCGCGGTATCATCCAATCCAAGCGCGACGCATTGTGAGCTTGTAGATCGGCTATTTCCGGAGTGCGACACTGCGCGCAACCATGTACAGGTCAGGCATGACAGAGAATTGAGCACAGTAAAGGATGGGAGTCAAAGCTAAAGGCTCTCCGACTAATTAAAACACTAACACGGCCTCCCAGTGACCATTAGAAATTATGTTCCCGATGACCTTTGCTGTGTGTCACCCCCCCCCCCCATCTCTCTTCCCATTTCCTGTCAGTCTACTTTCTTCTCAAAATAAAGGCAGAAAAGCCCCAAAAAATATCTTTTAAAAAAATGAAATGATTTTGTCTCTGCAAAACAGGCAGAGATGTACTGCACGCCCTCTCTCAGTGTGAACTACAGTAGGAACAGGCAGGGGGAAGGCAGACGGCATGAAATATTCATAGAGGACCACTTCTGTGCAAACTAGTCATTTTTTACAACAACTTGCAACACTGAAACCTTTTTTCCTTTCGGGTGGAAACCTCACATGTCCAAAACTGTAACTTTTCACGATTCAAAGTCAAAAATAGCAAAAGTAGCAGATCCACAAGCTCAAAACGATTCGCTTCGCGACGCGTTTCAAGCTTGCAGATCTGCTACTTTTGATGCTTTCGTGTGACGCTGTAGTATGATCAAGTTGGGCGTTAATTTACGAAAAAACACCAAAAGTTAGAATATGGAGATAAGAGGTTTCTGCCCGACAGCAACAATAGCGACATCAATGATGGACCGGTAATAGTATGTTCATGCAGAAACGCAGCTCTTAATTATGTGAATGTGTAATAAAGGGAGTTGGCTTAATGGAAAGAAATAGATACGCCGTCATAGCAAATTATGTGACATAATGATGGTATATAGACTGTATGAAAAACAACTGAGGCATATTTTATTATGACTCAATGAGGTCTGTCTATAATAATGGAACTCTCTGCTCATAATGTTATAGCTATCTAGTAGCAAATACACACTGAAATCCTCAATGGATAAATATCCATTTGTAACTCTGAGTGTATAATAAATGTAACCAAATAAACCTGTAAGGGTCCATTTGGTAACATTTGTACACTATCAGAATTAAATTAACAGGATTTTTACTGTGCATTATTTGCGGTGGTTTGGTGGTTTGACAAATCGTTTTAAGTCCTATAGTGTTATGCTTTATGACAAATCTGTTTTTCTTTGTCTTAGTCAGTCTTGTTTCTTTGCTCTGACCTTGTACAGCACTTTGGTCGACCTTTAGTCGTTGTAAACGTGCTTTATAAATAAAGTTTGAGTTGAGTTGAGTTGAGACCAGACGACAGCCTGTTGGCTTTTCTCAAAGTTATCTTTTATACATTTTTGACATTGTTGACATTAATAGAACACACACAGTAGCCTGTTGTTCATACAACTGACTGCTAAGAGCATATTTCAGTGGCCATCCAAAAATTTTATGAGGTGAAAAACACTCAAACAAGTGACCCGTACTCCTATTTATGCAACCTCCTGCTCTCCTGGCTAATCTCACTCTAATTGCAGTGCTCCCCCCCACCCCCCCTTTTTTTTACAGACCTTGTAGATCTGCTATTTTTGGCTAATGTTCCCCCGAGATTATGGATGCCTGGGTTCAAGTGCTTAATATTATTTTGCTCAAACCCAAGACATAAATATGGATGGGTGGGTGGGTTGGTGCGGAGGGGTTGGGGTGGCTAATCACAGAGGCCAGAGAACAGAGGAATCTCTTTGTGCTGACAGAGACGGGTGGTTGGGTGGGGGGGGGGGTTGTTGGTGATGGTGGTGATGGTGGTGGTGGTGGGGGGGGGGGGGGGCGGAGGGGAAAGAGCCAGGATTTCGGTCCACTCCTGACAGTGAGCGTTAATTATTTTCCCAGAGATGAGGTCAGGTTCCTCATGGAGAGAAATAGAGAGAGACGGACAGACACAGAGAGAGGACAGCTTGTTATCCAAAATCTCCAGACAAATAAACATGGTTTAGCCACTTAAACCCTCTAGTCTAGACTTAATAACCTGGACCTGAGATGGCTCTGTACTTGGACCGTTTTAGTTTTTTGTCTTTTTTTTTTGTGGTCTACACCAGATCTCTTTGGCAAAAATTGCCCATCTACAAGCTCTTAAATTGTTTTGGCTAATCTGTCATGCGACGCATTGTGAGCTGCTATGTTCAAAAGATTTCTATACATTTTATACATTTGAAAACTTGTGAAATGGGACATTCTGCATAATGAGTACTTTCTACTTTTAGTACTTTAAGTGCATTTTGATACCAATACTTTTGTACTTTTACTCTAGTAAATGTTGAATTCCAGACTTTTACTAACTACACTGCAGTATTGATACATTTACACAAGTAAAAATGTTGAGTACTTTTTCCACCACTGCAAGCATGGATTACTTTTTGTTGAGTCCATTAAAATACAAAAAGACAAACCGGTCCAAAATGATGTTGATGTTGACTTTAACTCAACTGCAGCAGTAACAGTAAAGCAGCCTGCAATTTCTCCAGAAGGCATATATAGGACTATGATGACACAGCAGGCAATAGCACCATTAGTAGAGCTATTACACTTGTGTTTGATGTGCATGAGGCAACCCACTGTACAGATGGTTTAGTAATGTTGGGGGATATTAAGCCTGTTGTCATGGTGAAAGGAGAGATTCCAGCAAGCTGTCGGAGTGCGTTATTGTTGTAATCAGACTCTCTCACTCTCTCGCGGATTTGTTTTGCACAACAGAGAGACATTAAACGTTGAAAGAAAATATGAAATAAAATGTTAAGCGATTCACAAAGCAGAGAAGCTTGTGAGCTGATGTCCTCAAACATAGAAACATGCAGAGAAATAACCAGCACTCTGGACAAAGAAAATGTAATTGTGTTTTTATGAAGTGTAGTCACACTGAGTAGTTGAGCGTCTCTTTCTTTTTGCACATCACTGCTTATCGATAAGCATCGATAAGATACAGAAACCTCTTATCCCCATACTTTTAACTTTTTGTGTTTTTTCGTAAATTAGTGCCCTACTTGATCATAGTACAGCGTCACACAGAAGTATCAAAAGTAGTAGCAGATCTAAAAGCTCA